>NC_071092.1:15342500-15430000 GCF_027358695.1 Spea bombifrons | reverse complement strand
CCTCTTCTATAGGTATCACCAGGCCTGCCAGCATAGGTTGTTAAAATTCTATTATTATTCTGTTTCTATTATTAAAATTCTACCATGTATGTACTCCCCTCTCAACTGGAAAACGCAACTTCATTAAGCATGAGGGTGCCAAATGCTAGCAGGCTTGGCAGCACCTCTGCAGACATGCAAACCATGTCAACCATGTTTTTATGGACCTTGCTTTGTGCACAGGGGCGCAGTCATGCTGGAATAGAAAAAGGCCTTCCGCAAACTGGTGCCACAAAGTTGGAATCATACAATTGTCTAAAATGTCTTGTAGGCTGTAGCAATTACATTAACTTTCACTGGAGAACCCAAACCCCCATAGACAGCCCCAGCCCATCATCCCTCCTCCAACAAACATGACAGTAGGCACTATGCATTCTGATAGGTAGCTGTAAGAAATCATTTCATGATTTCATTCTTTCTTATACCTATACACACATTAGGCCTGAGTGAAACATGAGTGATATATATTATGTAGGCATGCTCTTGTAGACATAAATGTTTTTTTTTATTATAAGATCCAAACAGGGTGAAGTTCTGTTAATCTCAACCTTGTGGTATGTTCAACACTCTGGAGTTTCTTAAGTGCTTTGGCTACTTTGCATTGAAAGCAGGATTTGTGTTGCCAAAACGTGTATTGAAGTATGTCTTAACTTCCATATACGTATTTTATGCTTTATACACATTGTAACTTTAATACGGGGTCGGAACTGGGCCTGTATTTAACCGGTTTAATTTTGTTCTTACAGAGACAGCCCTGGGGGCTCTAGCCAGAGTTCTAAGAGAAGACTGGAAGCAGAGTGTGGAACTTGCCACTAATATAATTTATATATTTTTTTGCTTCTCCAGGTGAGCTTAGAATGTTTCTATTCAAACTCTGAACAGTAACACTTGGAGGCATTGATTGATTTGGGTAACCTTTGCTTTAAGTGTTAATTCAGATAATTACAATTACCGAATTTGCTCAATTATAAAATGACCCCCCAAAATCTGAATATTAATTTAGAAAGCTTTGATTGAGAAAATTATTTTTTTTGTTTTTATTTCCTTTTATCTTCTAACCTACCCCCCAGTTATGCACATCTGCCCCCAGGCTTGCCACTCTGCCCCAAAAATGCCTTATACCCCCTATATGCCACTGTGCCCTATGATATGCCTTTTAACCCTCTAAATGCCACTGTGCCCCATGATATGCCTTATACCCCTATATGCCACTCTGGCATATCATGGGGCAGAGTGGCATATAGGGAGGTATAAGGCATATGCTCTGGAAAAAACCTTGTCTTATAATGGAGCAAATACGGTAGAATGCTGGTATTTCTATAGTATACTTACTTTCTTTTTTGGAATGTATGCTTTGTTGTATCATTGGCTCTAAACCAGTGTTCAGCTATAGTATTGGATTCTCCTTAGATGTTAATTTTTTTTTTTAGATTTTCATTGCTTTTCTTTGTTAATGCTAATTTATACTGAAATGCATAAATGTATTGTTCTGAATATTGAGTAGGTATAACACAATATAAGCAATGTTATTTTCCCCAAACTATAATAGTGAACCACTGTATTTAGCTTTTTTTACATTTTCTTTATAGTTTTTCTCAGTTTCATGGGTTGATCACACATTACAAGATTGGTGCACTCTGTATGAACATCATCGATCACGAGTTAAAAAGACATGAACTCTGGCAAGAAGAGTTATCCAAGAAAAAGAAAGCAGATATCCTTTAAGAAATATAAAAAAACGCGTATTTGCACCTGCTACTGTGTTTTTAAAGATTACCAATTGCCATTATCTACATTTGCAGATGGAATATAATATTTGAGCTTGTTTGGTAAGGTTAGGTTACTTCACCCACCAGTTTGTTTACTCAACAGTACAGGACTAATTTGGTTTAAATTATGGAGACCGCTTGATTTTTCTGCAGAGGTTAATATAAAATAGCACAGGAGGTTAGTCATTGCACTTAAATTTGTGATACTATGTGAGTTTTTTTAATAGAAGCCTCTCAGTACAGGTGTTTTAAGCTTGACAGATACCAAGAGACTCTGCCAAGATTTTAACCCCTTAACGACCAATATTGTGCCAGTCAAAAACGGTCAGTTAATGAACAGTGACGTGCCTGGTTTGCCTTGCAGGTTGAATACAGGTACTGCATTCAACCATGCAAGTCAATGGAACCCAGTTTTCTAATCGTAATGTGATTAGTAAAATATAAAAAAATGGGAACGATGGGCAGTGATGTCACCATCAATAGAACCATCCAGTTCCAGCAAAATGTAAAAAAAAAGTCCAAAAATAATCAAGAAAAAAAAAGTTTATTATTATGAGCAAGTGTTAAAATTAGCTCTGTATCTTCCCAAAAATACTGACATAGAAAGAGTTCAAATACTAGCATTTCAAACCCAAGGGGAGTCTAAAAATAAAATTACTACCACAAAGTTTGGCGAAGACTGGTGGTAGAAAATTGTGCATGGAAAGATTTAAAATACCAGCATTTGAAATAACAGGGTGTCTACTTTTAAATCATATATGGTTTGATAGAATTTGATTTAAAAAATGTAATTAGCCGGCTTCTAAGATGGCCTACTTAGGACATGGGAGCAGTAGGAAAAGATGTCAAAGTTAAAAAATGCACATTTCCCAAACTATCTGACATACCCATGCGTGTGTGTGTGTGGGGGGGTATCACGGGAGATGTTATTGAACACAAATTGGAGTGTTCTTTGACAGTGACATATACCATGAGCTCTACATCCATACCTGAAGTACAATTGTGTGATAAAAAGCACAAAATAAATCACTACCACAAAGTTTGACAAAGGGTGGTAGTAGAACTAGTGCATGGAAAGGGTTAAAATACCAGCATTTGAAATAACTCGGGGTGTCACGTTTTCAAAAATATATCGTTTGATATGGGTAAATTGCATTGGCCGACTTCAAAGATACCCAGAATAGCACATGGTTTTCAAATAACAAAACGCTACTTGTACTTATTGCCCAATAACTTGCAGAATAAAGGGAAAAAAACATAAAAGCATTGGGTATTTCAATAATAGTAGAATCTATTTATCAGGTTTTTCATTAGCTTTTTTAAAAGTGAGAATTTTTCATCATATTTTTTAATAGGAAATTAGATGATATGATCAACAAATAGAATCTGAAGTGTGTGGGAACACAAAATGGGAGAGAAGGAAATTACAGCTAAACACAAGCACCACAAAACAGCCTTGGGCACCAAGGGTACAAAAAATAAAAAAACAGCCTGGTCCTTAAGGGGTTAGTTGCAAGTGGTCATAGTTTATTATCGTTAATACTGGAATTCTCTTTCTGTGCTCACCAAAGAATGATCAAATCTTAGCAATCTCAAATGTTAGTGGGGGGGGAAACACATTACATTTTTAAACATAGCAGGTTTAGTTTTCTCTCAGACTTTTGAGTTTGAATATAAGCCATTTTTGTAAAATTGTCATGTAGCCCAATGCTGAATGTAAGCATTCCAATGTTAGTTGTCTTGTATTGAGGGAATAAGTTACCGGATCTGTGTGTATGCTGTTCCCTTTCATCCTATGCTTTAGTTTATTACACAACAGTACATCATTTTACTAGGGAACTTTTACTTGGTTATATTTTGGCAGGATGCACAACATGCACAAACTCCGCTGTTCTTTTCTGAAAGGAAATAATAGTTTCTCCTGTGATGTCTGTAGCTGCAGCAGGACAGATCCAGTAGAGCAGTAAAAGAGTGTTGGGATGCTGAACCTCTTTGAGCAACTCCATCTTTAAAGTGATATGATCATTTTGTGTGATGCTAACAAAGTTAAATATTCCTTGACTACATTTCTTACTCGATGAAGACCCAGATAATCAGACTGTGAAAAAAGAATATGAGAAGACATATAAAAAATACCAGGGCCTACTTGTTAAACAAGAACAGCTTCTACGAGGTATTTTTTAACTCTCATAGTAGAGCAAAATCAAATGTCCTTCGATAATTCATATTTTAGTGAATCGTGTGTTTTGTTAATGGTGGAATGTGGTCATTTGTCTGTCAGCTGTTCTGTGTATTTAAATCTATCCTCAATTCATACAGTGCATTTTTTAAGTATATTTTAATAGCTCTCAAAAACTTTAATCAAAAGTAACTCTCATTTCGTTTTTTTCTTGCTACTCTGTGGAACAGTATTTTAATGAGTTCATCAGAAGTTGATCATTCTAAAATGTCTGCATCCTGTAGAAGTCATGTATATCTTTATAACTCTGTCAGTGGTAATGCAAAGTTTAATTTTGCCATCTAAAAACTATGATGGCACATCCAAATCTTAGATGGCTGTACTTGATGCCTTAGCCCACCTAGCAGACTAACATGCAAGTGACATGACAGTGTGCCACAAAGTTTAGTTTTAAATCTTGCCACTAGGGAAAACTGCCTAAAGAGAACCTCCCACCTTTTATTTATTACTAGATTATATATATAGTTTTATCAAAACAATTGTGCTGTTTTCATTTTTAACACAGTTCATGGTTTTGCATTTAATTTACTTTAGCCTGTTATGTTTTCCAAGTCTACTAGACAAAAAGATTGGGCCTCTTATCATGCTGCCTGTGGTAAACAATATAATGGGGTATATTTATTAATAACCCCTTAACCACCATAACATTAGCAATGTATGTTCCTAAAAGTCCTGACATGGAAAGAGTTAAAATACTAGCATTTAACATACTCATGGGGTGTTTAATTTAAAAATGTATGGTTTGATAGGGTAAACCGAATTGGCCAAGTTCAAAAGATGTTCAAAATAGGACGTGGACTGACCAGATGTCGAAACAAAAAGAAACAACAAAATGGGCACCCCCCAAATCCAAATGTGCCCTTTTATCCCTCAAACGATCC
This sequence comes from Spea bombifrons, assembly GCF_027358695.1. Taxonomy (NCBI): domain Eukaryota; kingdom Metazoa; phylum Chordata; class Amphibia; order Anura; family Pelobatidae; genus Spea; species Spea bombifrons. The sequence continues at coordinate 15,425,072 of NC_071092.1, read as the reverse complement.
AACCAACCAATGCATGGTATCACCATACTCAATAGATGTATCTGAACACATATTGAGGTGGTGTTTCTCAGTGACATGTGCCAAATTCATACCTAAAGTACAACATGTTTGAAACAAAACACACAAACGTTATTGCCACAAACTTTGATAAAGGCTGGTGGTACAGCTCTTGCTGTAGCAAAAGCACACTGGACTTGGACCTGCACAATGTATAGTAAATTTTAAGAACTCTCTTGCAAACACTCCTGTCATCTCTCCCTATAGTAGATAAACCCGTTTGGCTAGTGAGAGTCTATGAAGGAACTCAATTTGTTATCATTGCTATACAGAACCTGCTTAGTGTGGTGTCATAACTGGGAAAGTCACCCAAAATATTACATGACTGACAACAATGGCAGACTCTTGGTCTGCAGAGAAAGGAGGGTTGTCAGTGCTAAACTACATTACTGTATACAGCTTTGTAGTATAAGGAATGTATGAACATGTGGTTTCAAAGTTTGCCCACCTATGTTTATGTGCAGACGACAACCATTACGCAAGTAAATAAGCTTTGCTCATAAAGGAATTCTGCTTGGTTTGCTGTTGTCAAGTATTGGGCATAACTGGTCTTTTAATTTGGTCTATGGTCATTTTATTATATTTTCAGTATACCACCATATTTATCTCTTGTAGTTGCCTTATATTTATTGCTGAACCTCGCAGAGGACACTCGTACTGAACTAAAGATGAGAAACAAAAACATTGTACACATGTTGGTAAAGGCCCTGGACCGTGAAAACTTTGACCTTCTCATCCTTGTTGTGTCCTTTCTTAAGAAGCTGAGCATCTTTATGGAAAACAAGAATGATATGGTGAGCTTTCAAATGTAAAACTAAATCTGTCAATGAACAATTATTTGTGCTTATTTTACAGTGCCATTCCAAAACTGTGTAGACACTATGGTGGCTAACCTTTTTTTAATACCCTGTGTGTGTAATAGACATGTATTTTAAATTTAAATTGGATTATTTTTCTTAACTTCTGCCTAGTTGGTGAGTGCTATACTATTAATATAACAGAGGTCTCATGTATATACCTGGAATCCAGATGTCTTTTGTTCTTCTTCCATATGTTTTTCTGCCTGCTCCAACAGTTTTATTACCAAATTGAAATGAACATAATACAAGATTATCCGACAATCACTGATTTCAATCATATATGTCTTCTGGACCGTAGTGAGATCTGTATTACATACATTCTTGGATATTTGCTGGCTTGGCTTTTTATTCTTCTACACACTATAATTTAATAAAAGTAGTTTAAAAATATATATTTGGGATCTTTTGCAGCTGGATTATATTCCTGCAAACCAAATACACTTGCAAGGGTGATTTTATTATTCCTATTTGTAGCAATCAGGCTATGAGAAAAACATTAGTTAATAATACAATAATACAATAATTTTGTGACTAGTTTCCAAAAAACAATATCAAGGTTCTGAAGATGTATGAATATCTGCTGTTAAAAAAAAAAATCCTAGTTAAAAAATCCAATTACCCCGTTCACAAAGGTGAGCAATATGGTACATCAATAAATAAAGGGATCTCTATTCTTTAACAGTGCTCGGGGATTTTTCCAACCCCTTGACGACAACTGACGTGCCAGGCACATCATGGAAAAACGGTCAGTTAATGACAATTGACGTGTCTGACACGTCATGACTTTAAACGTAGAAAGCGATCTACCGTTGCTTTCTTCATCCAGACAGTGTTGCTGTAATGTCTTGATGTTGAGGCATTCAGCAACACAGAGATCGGCATCAGGGGCCATGTGTAACCCCTCACTGGGGCGTCAATGTATGCCATAAACTGTATGGCGGTGGACGCTCGTTGTAGAAGGGCTTAGGAGACTATCAAATATGCACTGCATTCAACCATGCTAGTCAATGGAGCCCAGCCCAGCACAATATAAAAAAAAATAAGAAAAAACATGTAAAAATATTTCTCCACTGATGTCACCATCAGGGGAACATTCCAATTCCAACAAAATGTCCAAAAATCCAGTGTGTGTGTGTGTGTGTGTGTGTGTGTGTGTGTGTGTGTATATATATATATATATATATATATATATATATATATATATAAATAATTATGAGTAAGTCCTAAAATTCACAAACAATTCTCGCATGGAAATAGTTAAAATACTGGCATGTTAAATGCCCATGGGATGTCTAGTTTTAAAAAATGTATGATTTGATGGGGTATTACAGTACCTAGGAGATGTTTCTGAACACCTTAGGATGTTGTGTGACAGTGACATATAATAGGAGCTGTAAATTCATACCTAAATGTACAACACATGTGGAAAAAAATACACACAACCTGGGTATTCGGCTGACTAAATCTGTCCACACTTTGGCTAAAGTAAATTACCAACTTATCTGGTGAGCGATTAAGGAAGATCTGCTTCGCTGGTCCAAATTTGAACTGTCATGGACGGGTAGGATTGTCTCCTTCAAGATGAACTCTTTATCCGAAGCTGCTCTACCTGTTCCGGACGTTGCCGGTCCCTATATCGCCTACCCTTCTCCGCGAAATTCAGTCGACTGTTTCCAAGTTCATCTGGGTTAACAAGAAAGCCCGGCTATCCATTCGTCTCCTTCAACGACCCAAAATGCTGGGAGGCCTGGGAGTTCCAGATGTTAAGAAATACAATCTGGCTGCTGCCCTCACACAGACTCTCCACCTGTTCTCCGCTGCGGCACGTGTGGCGTGGGTTGACCTTGAAAATGCTTTTGTTCGACCGTGGATCCTCAGCGACTTACTTTGGCTCCCGAAGTCTGTTCGCCCACCGCTGCCGCATCTTTTACCCACCTCAAAATTGTCACTGTCCTTGTGGGACAGCTACCGTACCACTCTTGGGTTTCCATCTACCTTATCTGCATATGCGCCCATTACGGTTTTACGCTCACTATTGCCTCATGTCTCCGTTGACTCTTGGCTGCAGGCTGGTGTCCTGACCATTAACCATTTTATTTTGCGAGGTCATGTCCGCTCTTTCCAAGACTTAAAAGTCGATTATTCCCTCTCCAATAAGGATTTCCTGAAGTTCCTACAATTCCGTAACGTCATTCAGAAATACTGGAAACCTACTCCGTCTACGGCCTCCATGCCTCCAATTATTAAGCTTTGTCTTCAGGCTCCCATTGTCCCACATGCCATTTCCGTTTGCTATGCGGCGTTGCTGGATTGTGCGCCCGATCGTAAGCTTCCGTATATGGAGGCTTGGGAAAAAGAGCTCCAATGTTCCTTTGATATTCAGGATTGGTATACGGCCTTGGAACAGATCCGAGGTGTGTCCAGAAATGCTACCCATTTTGAAACAGACCGTAAAGTCATATTCCGCTGGTATTATGTCCCCGCCAAGCTCTCCAAGCCTCCCCTTTGTGCTGGAGGTCGTGTGGCCACAGGGGGACGATGGCTCATGTGTGGTGGGACTGTCCTATGTTGACTACTTTTTGGTCTGAAGTTTTCGCGCTCATTAATCATTTGCTTCCAGTCTCAATTGTCTCCTCTGTCTCGGTCGCCCTCCTAGACATGCTCCCTTCTGATCTAGATTCACCATGTCGTAAACTCCTCATGCATCTCCTCCTGGCTGCTAAGAGTTGTATTGCTAGGAAGTGGAAGAACCCTACACCTCCATCCATACGTGAGGTGCTTTACTCTGTGGCCACTACTCGTACGTACGAATGTATGGCCCACTCGGCGATGGGTACCTCTCATGTTTTCCAGGCTACTTGGGATAGGTGGGATGACTTCTATCTTACCTCTTTTCGTGGCACCCCTCCTGGTTTTCTGCTCCATGACATGCGTACTCCATGGACCTTGAAGGCTGTTCGTTCGTTCTAGGCTTCTCTCCCTCTTTTCTTTTCTTTTTCCTCTCTATTCCCTCCCTCCCCGTCTTTCCTGTTTTCCCTCGTCCCTCCTTCCATGGACAGGTCATACGTTGTCCCTATTCCGACGCAGCATGACACTGATTGTGTACTCCTCAAGTGTATATGGCTGCTTTGCTGTTCATTGCATTTCCTTTTGCTCTTTTGATTCTTTGACCATGTACTTGTATTATGCTATGTTTTACTATATACTTGGCCAGGTTCTGTTATTACGCTATGTGGCACATTGTACTGCATTGGTCTGCTGTTTGCTGATTTCGGTACAGTCTTTCTCTCATGTTTTTGTCCATGCATTTTCTTTTGTTATGAAAAATCAATAAAAATTTCAAGTTCAAAAAATACACACAAACAATACTGCTGCAAAGGCTGGTGGTAAAATGTGTGCATGGTAGAAAGAGTTAAAATACCAGAATTTGAAATGCCTCTTAATATATATGTTTTCTTTAAAAATCAATTTTTATTTAAAATAGCACCAAACTATAAGGGCCTTAAATCGGGTGCAACCTATAATCGGGCCAATACGGTACTTCATTGGAGTCTTTTTGAGTTGAACTTGAATTTTGTTGAGTGCATTTTTATTTTATAGTACAATACCAAGTTGAAGGTTAATTATATTAATAATGTTTATGCTTTTTGTAGGCTGAAATGGATGTCATTGAAAAATTGTCCAAGCTTGTGCCATGCGAGCACGAAGACTTGCTGAACATAACCTTGCGGCTTCTTCTAAATCTTTCTTTTGACACTGGCCTACGGAACAAAATGGTGCAAGTTGGACTTCTCCCAAAGCTTACTGTGCTCTTAGGTATTCATAATATACTTTCACTTTATTCAGTGCTTGTCTTTATCATCTTTAACTCTCATGGTGAGACATATGTTTTATATTATAGTATAAAAACCTTATATTTTCTGAAACAACAAGTAAGGTATCTGAGAACTACCTGACATTTTGGTACAGCTTCACATAGATGCAAAAACACAGACACAATAAATTGTTTCTAGATGTTCAGTGTGGCCTAAGCATACATGTACCTGCAATCAGTCAGACTAAAATCTTCGTCAGGAATGGGAGGACATGATAAGTGTGGTAAGCCATTAGTCTTTAGTAGAGTGAAGTTACTAAGGTGGGTCATATAACCAGGTGAAGTAGCAATGTGGGTTGGGTAAGTTATTAAGATCATTTTAAATTTGAGCATAGCAGGCATTAGCAAGCAAGGTCTAGAAGGGAGACAAATTGCATTGGATGATTAATAAGAAATATTTAGTATTTAAAGGAGAAAAAACTATTTTGGGCATAATTAATTAACTTGAAGTTTTTTCTTGTCAGTGTAATTGTTTTGGAAACATTTAACATAATATTTAAGGCCACGTGACATAATGTACTTAATCATGCAGATGCTGAGAGGAGAAAATTAGCTGTCCCAATAGAATATGCATTTGGTATTTATACCAACTGTACATTGCATATTTTACTATATACACACGCACATGCACTTATTTTATGTTAATGTAACCAACCAGCCAGGTACCATGTAATGAGAAAACACTTCTGTGGTAGTTCCGAGCATATTAGTTTGTAAATGCTAGATCATGCAGCAAAGGCAAGATTATTAGTGCAGTCCAAAGGATCAATTCTTAAGCTATACGTTCTTGACTAAGTAGCTTTGGAGCAGTTTATATACCCATAGAGCATACATGTCTGTTACTGAAATGGTTAAAGACGCAGTAATGGTCATTTTTATTGCCTCAGTGAGTCTTTTTTTGATGCGGGTAAACAGACTATGTTTGTTTTAGGGGTTGCTGCCAACAGCTGGTGTATTGCGCCTGCATGACTTTGACATGACTGTTCCTTTAAGTAATGAATGGAGGGCACCAGGCATGATAATATACAGTTCCCTTTTAAAAAAAAAAGTGTTTATGAGTAGAGTAAGACTGACATTCTACTGTTCAAAATTAATATAGACATGTTAAAAAATAGGCCTCAACAAAGGAGTATTTATGCAGTTATTGTACATTTGTAAGTTTGTCTGGCACTAAGCTACCTCCCAATATAATAGCGTTTGTTTTAACATCTATTACTTTGGTGTGTATATATACATAATATATATATATATATATAATATAATGCATATGTGTGCATGGATATGTAGGCTAATAAAAAGAGCACAAGTACACTGTACACACATGCTGGCATTGAATGCATTCTTTAGCATTTTTGGTTCCTAGTGACATCTGCTGTGTGAACTGAGAAGTACTCTTCTGTTGCAAATGATTAAAAGTGCTGTTCTATGTATAGAAAATATAAACTGCATATTTAAGTTATTGAAGGCCATTTTCATGCAGTAGACACATTTACCTTTACTTCTCAAATTTAAACGTTGCAATACCAATAGAAGCTATATAATGTGCAACATATTACTGCCACTGCAGAAACGTAGGACATTTAATCTCTAATTTTGCAAAGTGATGTAGTAGATAAAAGAAACAGCACTAAGACTTTTTCAAAAATAATTTGGAATATTTGATCAACACAGAGTTTGTTATTATAGTTTAATAAAATATGATATTAGCATTATAACTATTACACTTAAAATATAATAAAATATGTAATTTGCTGAGCTGTGCAGTTGCAGACTGCCTTTTAAGACAGCCCCGCTAGAGAAGAATGCATATTAAGGCACTCAATCTTTAAATTGCATTCTTCAAAATGCAAAAAAAAAATAAAGTACTTACCTGAAAAAGAAGCTGCAGCTCTGCTGCTGGCCTCTTCCTCTGTGGACCAATGATTTTATTTGAAGCAGCCAATCAGTAGTAGGAACATATCTCCCCTTAAAATCAATCTGAACAGATTCCTGCCCACAGTGTTCACTTTCATTCACATAGTATTCAACATACTATACATTTGCTGTATGTATAATAGCTGGGGGGACAAGTAAAGGGGCAGATGCATATGGGGGTTTCTGCAGAGTCCCCCATGCATTCGCCCTTGATAATTTAAAGGGACCATCAAAGTGCATATAATTGCTGGAGTGTATTTTTTAAAGGGAATCTCTCTTAGATTCTTTTATAACCTACTGGTGTGTTTTCTTTGCCGTTTTGTTGTGTTTCAGTATTATTTAATCTCTTTTTTTTTTTTTAAATATGAACATGGCAATACTTAACAGGCCTGATTTTAAGGAAAACGCTTAGCAAATCAAAATGCAACAAACCCAATATCTGTAATATTAGGCCTGAAATGCTTATGGATATGAGGGGATGTGCAATCGCATGGCTGCTTTCTAGTGCTGATATACCAGCTGTATATCTGTATGTGTTGCATGTACACAACTCTTCCAGGTACTGGAAATGCATTTTAGGATGTTGGGACGCTTTATCAAGTCTACAATAATGAAGTAGTTAATTTCCAAAATTCATATGCCTGTGCCAGTATCCCGCTGAGTTTATTTTTTTAGGTTTTCAGAGTTTTTGCTCTGCCAAGCATGTGCAATGCCTCCTTTGGGTATGTTTTTGGAAAACCAGCATAGACTTTAAAGGATTGTAGCACAAATTTTCCATACATCTTATATTCTGTATTTAAAAAAAAAAAAAGAAACAATGTTCTTCATACATGACCAGTTATGCAGAACAGAAAGGTTAAACAGGGCGATGCTCCTAATGAGAAGCGTATGTTCTGTCATCTAAATGTGCAGAAATATGTTCTATAGGCTTTTCTAAAAGTTACTAGTGGTAGTAAAAATGTGTGCTTCCTCCTACTTTCCCAATTAAATGCTGTAGTTCTGAACTGCAGTGTTACAGGGGCACATTATTTTAATATGTGCTAAATATGAATATTGTCTATATAAAATTTGCTGCATCTTATGTTTTAACTCTAACAAACATATTTAGTGATAAGATTATTTTATATTTAATATTGATTTTGAATGTATTTAATTGTTCAAAAGATAACCGCAGAAGGTGTTAGATATGTAAAGCGATAATATAGTACAAATGGTTCTGTAAAAGTAGGAGCGACAGTTTATTATAGTCAGATAAAGAGGAACCAAATGTTGACACGTAATTGAGTTACCTACATTTTTTCATTTTAAGAATTTATACGTCATAGTTGACAGTGTACTACCTTTTTTGTTTAAATTGCTGATCTAGCAAGAACAACGTGATATCTTGTTTAAATTACAAGTTATTGATGTAACAAATTATAGCAATTATGCCATCTCATTAATTGGAAACCAATGAATTCAAAGATTGTATCTCGTACACTTGTAAATCATTTAATAATAACTATTATAAAATATATCTTAGCACATAATAAAAAATAATTTAAAACCATTTAATAAAACCATTTATATAGCTTTCATTTTGTACATTAGGACAAAATCTTGGCATATATATATATTTTTTTTTAATAGGAACAAAACGTACTGGAATTAAGGATGTGTGGTCAGGAAAAAATGTTGCTGCTGGATCATTCTGGTACTCAGAAATAGATGTTTCACCAATGGCTACACCTAAACTGCTTGAATGCCCCAAGTGAGAGAGTGAAGATCAAAACAGTGTATTTATTCGAAACCTGTACTTAGCATTCATCAGCATTCATCTACAGCAACGTTTTCCATTGAGAAACTTGTCTTTTAAAAGATTAACATAGCTCTAAATGCATGTAAAACTTTATAATCCCTGTGTCAATTCTGTGCTTTCCAAATAAACAAGAAACTTATACAAGTAGAGACATGGATGTAAACATCTACACAGAAAAACTAAAAGCTTTCACAGAAATGTCACATTTTCCACAGTCTGGAAAATCCATAAATTCATGGTGCACATCAGCAGTACCTAATTTCTTTCTACAGCAAAACCAATAAAATTTGAATTCTGTCCTGAATATCATAGGTAACTTCATGCTGCCCCAACCCCATTTAAATAACTTTCTAAATACTATTGACTTTTTTAAATACCTGTTTGTTTTTCTCCGTTTATCTGTTGCATTATGTTAGTCTTATATATGAACAATATACTGATATTGCATAGATAAAAAAATAATTTTTATGAGCAAAAATCATCACTATATAACTCACATGGAAAGAGTTAAAATACTGGCATGTTAAATGCCCATGGGGTTTCTACTTAAAAAATATATAATTTGATGGGGTAAATTGAATTGGCTGGGTTCAACAATGTACCTGTTAACATAGGGGGAAGGATGACCACGTGTCAATTTCCAATAAATAAAAAAACATCCCAAATGTGGCCTTTTAGCCTCCAAACAACCCAACACTGTACTCAGGAGATGTTGCTGAACACATATTGGGGTGTTGTGTGACAGTGACATATACAAGGAGCTGTAAATTTATACCTAAGGTACAACGTGTGTGAGAAAAATACACACAAAAAAATACTACTGCAAATATTGACAAAGGCTGGTGTTAAAATGTATGCATGCAAACAGTTAAAATACCAGCATTTGAAATACCCTGGGTCTTCCGTTGTGTATGGGAAGGAGTGTGTAAGACCAGTGTGGGTATTTGTGTGTCTGTAAGCTGGTGTATGTATGTGTGTGTAATGGGCAGGTGTGTGTAAGGACAGTGTATGTGTAAGACTCGAGGCAGGATTAAGGAGAATGCTAGATTTTTAGGGGTTCCTACGCCCAAGTTTGCAGCCCTGTAAGTGTGCGTGTTCTACTGATTCATGGCTGTGCTGTTGTCACTATTGTTATAGTGGACTGGGGTATACATAACCTATGGATATTCTAACACTACATTTATTTGGATATATATGTGTGTTTGTGTGTATATATCTATTATATATCTATACTGTGTGTATGTATGTATGTATGTATATATGTATATATATATATATATATATATATATATATATATATATACCGTATTTGCCCGAATATAGGCCGCACTTTCCCCCCCCGCTTTAAAGTGGGGGTGCAGCCTATATTCAGGGTTTAGCGCAGGAATGCAAAATTTGTGGGGAGCCAGAGTGGCAGCATATCTGGGGAGCCAGAGTGGCATATCTATAACTAAGGTGCATTAAAATGGCTATTGGTTTTCTGTTTTTATGTAATATATGTTGGCTAACTGCATAATAGATACCAAAAATGTTAAAATACAGTGTGTTTGGCGTAATACTGTTTTACTATTCCACTAATGTGTATTTTTTCTAAAAATATAAATTTTTCTTTAAAAAAGCACCCATCTTTTAGGGTGCGGCCTATACAGTATGTATATAGATTGCTTCAGACCTGATGAAGAGAGGATAACTCTCAAAATATTATGTTAGTCCAATAAAAAAGGTATCACCGCATACTCTGCAATACTTTTTTGACATCGTGTCTATTGGACTAATGTGTCTTACTCCATTTACACACACACACACTAATATATATATATATATGTGTATATATATATGTGTATATATATATATAAATATATATATGTATATATATATATGTGTGTGTGTAAATGTCACCATAAGAGCAGTACACATCGATATTTGTTCGTCAGCCTGCCAGTTTTATTTTTCAAGTCTAGCACCCACTGTGTTACTAATGTGTACTACATCAGCGACCCATACAATCATAAGCAAATTCCATTGCTAACCCACTAGAATGTATTTTCCAGTACTAATTGGCAAAAAAAATCATTATTTCAATTACCACCTAGCGTATCCAGCTGTATCCCAGCTGGTATTTCTTTCCTTAAAGTATTTTATGGACGCAGTTATATCTATAAAACTGTAGCAGATGCTAATGACCACTTGGTAATGGGAATAAGTAACCTCTGCAGAGAAATATTCTCGGAAATATTACAAATGGTTTACTGTAATCTTTTATAGCATTATTCTTTATACCCATGCTCAGTGTTACTTGGGCCTCCATGAAGCCAGTCATTGTAATAAAATATTCTTCTTGGTAATAATTTATATGGATGTGATCATTAAGAAGTAAAAGGAGATTAGGATTCAGATGTAGATAGGCTCTTGCAAATCTGTATTTTATTCTGGTTCCTCAAACGCTACTGCACAGAGCTCACTATAGCAAACCTGTTATAGACATTAAATTATATGCCAGTCAGAAATCAGATGTATTCAGTATTAGATGACTGTGGCTGAATAACCCAAAAATTTCCCTTTACAGTAACCTTTAAGTAAATGAACATTATTCATATTTCCCCTCACAGTCTAGTCTATAATGCAAAACAGTTTAATTTGATATTTAGAAAGGAGCCAGAATCATTTTTCTCATGGAGGTCTGTATACTATTTATTCTGTAAAATAATAATAATGTCCCCACCCAGGTGGCTTAATGGAAACTATGGCCAACTATGTCTGTCGCAAAGCTTAAGCACATATATAGCTATAAGCCTTTTTTTATTTTAAGACATTACCCAGAAGAGGAGTGCCAAGTCTTTATAAGTACAATGTTAACTTTAAAGACTGTCCACAAAAGTGTTCACATGATTACTATAATATAAATTATTGTGGGGCAGCATAGTCTTATGCTATGGCATTATTAAACCTGGTTCAAAATAAATCAGTGTAATCCACTTTTGCTAAACAATGTGGCAGATATCCATGTTTCAAAGAGGTCAGTCAACTTCTCAAACAGAACAGTTATGTGAAATTCCGATTTTTTATTTTTCCTGTGTATTGCCTCAAAAGGATAATGTTAGTTGAAAAAAGAGAAATTAATAGCTATGATATGCTTTTTTAATAACTTCAATAATCACACTTAAAGCTAATGGGACCCTATTTTTGTCCAAATATAGAAACAAGTATTACCGTATTTGCTCGATTATAAGACGAGGTTTTTTTCAGAGCAAATGCTCTGAAAAATACCCCTCGTCTTCTAATCGGGGTCGTCTTCTAATCAGACCTCAAATAGAGGTCTGATTAGGAGACTAAGATCCAGATCCCCCGCACCGCTGCAGGGTACCTGGATCCTCCTGTCTCACCCCCCCCCCATCATACACACACTTACCAGTGCTTCCTGCTGTATTGCCGGGGCAGCGGGTTGACGTCTACGCGATCTGCGTAGACAACGTCCGCTGCAGCCGGAAGGAGGTGTGGCTAGCAGCGGGGGTTGTCTCCGTCCGTCGCGTACACCTTCCCCGACTGTCAGAGATCAGAGTTCACCGCACCGGTGCTGCACCGGTGCGGGGAACTCTGATCTCTGACAGCCGGGGAAAGTATACGCGACGGACGCAGACAAACCCCCGCTGCCAACTCCACCTCCTTCCGGCTGCCGCGGAAGGCGACGTCAACCCGCTGCCCCGGCTGGAAGCACCGGTAAGAGAGGGCTGAGAGGGGAGAGGGGGTGAGAGAGAGAGAGAGAGTGTGTGTGTGTTAGTTAAATGGTGGTATAGGGTGTTAGTTAAATGGGGGTATAGGGCGTGTGTGTGTGTGTGTGTGTGTTAAATGGGGGCATAGGGCATTTCTGGAGTGGCGTTAAGAGGGCATTTAATAGAGCACTCTGCCTCCTGAAATGCCTTATACCTCCCTATATGCCACTCTGCCCCATAATATGCCTTTTAACCCCCTAAATGCCAGAGTGGCATATAGGGGTATAAGGCATTTCTGGAGGCAGAGTGCTCTATACAATGCCTTTTAACTCCCTTAATGCCATCCTGCCTCCTGAAATGCCTTATACCTCCCTATATGCCACTCTGCCCCATAATATGCATTTTAACCCCCTAAATGCCAGAATGGGATATAGGGGTATAAGGCATTTCTGGAGGCAGAGTGGCACATAGGGGGTCAAAAGGCATACCATGGGGCACAGTGGCATATAGAGGGTTAAAAGGCATATCATGGGCCACAGTGCCATATTGGAGTGGCAAGCCTGGGGGCAGATGTGCGTAACTGGGGGACAGGTACAAGAAATAAAAACAAAATTTTTTTTTTTCTCAATCATAGCTTTTATTAAAAAAAATAGTTTACATGAATTAACATTTACTGGTAAAACTTTTTTCCTTTGGGGTCGTCTTATATTCAGGCTTTTTCTTTTTTTCCTAAGTTAATATTCAGATTTTGGGGGGGTCGTCTTATAATCAGGGTCGTCTTATAATCGAGCAAATACGGTACTTAGTATTACTATTTTATCACTTTTAATACTTCTTATAACTATTAAATAACCACTTGATATAATTGTTTTTAAGTATATTTAATGTTGAGATACATGATGGTAGCATATTCTTCAGACTACCTGTTTATATACCACATTAGTATACTTGGTGAATATAGAACAGAAGATAAAATGTATTTAAAAAAAAAAATATACAAAATTTAAAACAAACTCTATTTTATTAGTCCAGGTAACAGCAGTAGTCTTAGGCGCGGGCCAACTCTTCATATTCGTGGGAAAAAAACATCTTCGTATTCCACAAATATTTGCCCGTTCCTGTGTTTTGGTTCGGACGAATATTCATCTACATTCTTCATGTTCGTTTTTTTAGAAGGGGTTAATGCGGTATGCATTGGCTTTGGCGCCAGGATTTTAATGGTCCGTACGAGCGACTCTATTGGTCACCAGCAGGGGCCTCATCTGCCATCAGCCAATGAATTGCAACTGCCCTTCATTGGTTGATGTCAGATTAGCTCACTGCTGGCGACCAATAGAGTCGCTCGTACGGACTTTTAAAATCCTAGTGCCAAAACTCGGCCTGGGGAGGTTCCAGGAGTTACAGATCCGTGCAAGCGACTGTATTGGTCCCTGGCAGGGAGCTCCAGTGCCTGCAGAATGCCTACACTGATCCACATGCATTAAAATTCTCTAACTTGGGGATATAAATACATTGGTTATCTTGCCAATTTTGAGAGAGCTACTTTAGATGATGGTAAATCTTTGACAGATTACGTGTGTGTATATATGTGTGTGTATATATATATATATATATATATATATATATGTATATGTATATATATGTGATATGTTCATAGCTTCTTTGTGTCAGGAGGAAATGTCCTGATAGCCTGCCATTACAATAGTAATTGTAAGTAGCCATTGTCAGTTGTCAGGGTATGTTAGATTACAACTCGTTTCCTTTATTTGCTTTCAGAGATGTAAAGCACAACTGAGCTTCAGAGATTTGAGGTAGCAGCACTATTGAACATTGTATTAGTATTATAGAACCACACAATTTGTTTCATTTGAGTGCTGCAAATCTTAACATGTTGACCCATAATATTATTTGCTTTCCAGATAATGAAAACTACAAGCAGATTGTTATGTGCATTCTTTACCATATCAGCATGGATGACCGATTTAAATCGATGTTTGCTTACACAGACTGCATACCCCAAGTAAGTGTAACATACAAAAATAATAATGGTGTGTGAAAAATAAAATCTTTTCAGTTAACTGTTGGCATCGATAATAGCTTTAAGTTATAAGTGCTTTGCATTATCATGTTTCTTCCTCCATCTCTTTGTGGTGATAACACTTTAGTTTAAATAAACCTGGAAATACTAATTGTGTATGGTGAAAGAAAAGCATTGAATATTTTCCAAGTGAATTAGCTTAAAGCATACTGTGCACTGCAGCACAGTACACTATTTCATTTTCAAGAAATTGAAAATCCTTTAAGTGTTGCACAGAAACTGGGAATAGGGAGACCCCTGGCCGCAGCCCCCAGGGCTTAGATGATCCCAACAGTGAGGAGGCCAGGTGAAATGAATAAAATAGATATGAGTTGAGAATGCAAGGTGTTGCAGACAAGGAGTAACTTGATACAGTAAAGCAAGGGTTAACACAATCTGGGTAGTCAGGATAGCCGAGTCGGTGCACAAATCGCGTAGTCATACAAGCCACAGGTCTAACACGGAGCGTGTTCTGAGACGAGCCAAACTGGTAACCGGGAAACTCAGGCTAAGGTACTGAATCAGGCAGGCAAAGGGTCAAATAGTTCACGCAACAGCGAAAAGCACAACCGTACATGAGGACCACAACAGGGTAACTAAAGAGAGCAGAGCTGGGAATTTAAATTCGGCACCTGCTCCAGACGTCTAACCCAGGACCCTCCTCTAAACAGCACAACCACGCCCCCAGAGGCTGAACGAAAACCTCACGAAGATGCCCGCCGGTAAGTATGAATCTTTGCAAGACCCACAGAACCACTGCCTGTCCTGATGTCGGCGATCGGCTACCCCCGATCGACTCATCAGCGACCAGCAGTAGTTTTATGAGATCAGCGGACGTGTGCAGGTTTCTGCCCGCCTCCGTCCGGCACTAAAGAGGTGTCCCCTCTCCTAGATGACCGGTGAGTGCGAACAGCCGCCCGCCTGCACTCCTCCGTCGTCAGAGAGGTGACAGCATGTATATTTAAACTAGCGGTAATTTCTTCAGAGATCAGCGAAACACCTCGTGCTTTCTTTTGTTTTCCATGTCATAAGATGACCTGTGATTCATTTTGGAATGTCATGTTCCCTGGTAGCTACTACCTTTCTTAAGTCAGTCACAGAGCTGCGAGGGGGCGCACATCCGCCCAATCAGCAGCTGTAGCCTACAGGACAGGTTGGGGAGATCACGAATCTCCCTAACCAGCTCAACAGGGCCCCGTGGTGAATCACAAAAAAACAGTAGGGATTCCATAGAGGAGACCGGAAAGGCTGCCTCCCCTGGGCTAGTCCTCAGTAGTCCGAAATAAGAGAAAATTATCTTTATTCCTATAGGCCTATATTCCCTAAAAAATACTTCATTTTGATTTTAGTAAATCACAAAGGGCAATTTAGAATGTAGAAAGTCAAAAACACTAAAATTGTTTTCTATTGTTTTGATCCCTAATTTCACCTCAATGTTTTGTAAAAATTCCTGAAAACCAAAAGTTTTGCCCAAGTACGCTACTTCCCTGGAGGAATTTGATCTCATAAAATGTTATGATGTTTCTGGGAAGCCATGTAAGCACTTGTTGGTTTTTCAAGGACATCATCCTTAATTTGAAGAGTATTTTATTAAAAAGAAAGCTTGTATTTCCTTCGTCTAAACTTTTTGATGTGGTGCCCAGATTTGGAGTAATCCAAGTCCCATATAAAATGGAAATAATGTCTTATAAAAACATTTTGAAATTGCCTAAGGCTGCTTGTATGTGGGTATATGTGTAACATGAAAAGCATTAGGTCTCCTGGACTATATGCACCTACAAAAAGGTCACCTATTACTATTCCTATTAAAAAAATGAATGAATAAGCAGTAGCTTATAATCATTTTGCCAGTGCATCTTGTCGTTATTATGTCACATGTTGCTTGATGCCTAGAAGGTTCCTGTTTACCTGGAACACCTTGCTACAAAGCATTGGTACAGTTGTGAAACTTACTGATTTAAACAAAAAAACAGTACTTGGCCTACTGAGACTGCATACTCTACCGGATGCTGTAGACACTGTAGACACTGTAGACACTGTCTTAGAGACTGAATGTAGTATATAAGATATGTTAAATGCCATATTAGTAGGCACACAATGACTAGAAATGCTTTAGTCAGTCTGCCTCCTAACAGATGGCAACCTGGTGCAGACTACTGCTTGACAAATTAGTTATTTTCTACCCAAGACCAAAATATATATTTTTTTCTTTTTCATTTTTTTTCAGTTGTTTCAGATTTATCATAACCCATGTACTACAGTCATAGGTCAGTACACAGTATTGAAGTACCAGTTTGAGAGTTGTTGTTACATATTCCACAGAAGGGGCAAAGAGACTTTGAGCTACTGTGAGCTACCTGTGCTGAGCATCGGGGCCTTAAACTCAGATGGGCATTGAGGAGTGAATTTCAAGGAGGTTGCAGAATGCTGATCCATGAACCAAGCAGAGTGGGGAGCAGACCACATTAGCAAACTATCATTTGCACCGGATACCATATATGAGCATTAACACATAAACCAATAAACCTATTAACACGTTGTCTGGTTGGGATGTTGGACATTTGAAGCATGAGCATGTATATTTCTTTTAACTAATATGCAGTGCCACAAAAAGTTTCAAACCCCATCATATTGTTTTTTCCATATCTTGTTTTTTTCGTCTATATCAAATATGATTCAAAATTATCACATTTTTTAAAGTGAGCGTGACTCCTGGAAGGGCTACAAATCAGTTTCAGTAGGTCTATGACTAGGCTTCCTCATCATTGCCTTTTAAAGTCCCTTACTCTAAAATAATAAATACTTTAATATTGTTGATAGGGGCATTTTTTTTTATTTGAGGTAGAGGGGTTGGTTACGTATTTAAAAAAAAATAAAAAAGCTTCCTTATCAGTAGTGTTTATGTATTCCATAGTACAGTTGTGGTTTTTTATTCAGTGATAGACACATTTAGTTTCTTCATCAGTTAAAACATATGTTGCATTTAACCTGTTCAATTAAAGTTTTTGCCATTGTGCTTAATGGATAGACTAAGATGTTTTAGTCTAAACATGTACTTCAGTAAAATACATTTTAGAATTAGCTTGTGCTGTAATTTTAAAGCTGTGACAAACAAGACGACAGAATTACAGGTAAAATATAATAGCCAGCCTGTATGTAATAAACATCTGTGTCTGGGATTAAAACATTATCTATATCCTTTGTAATATTATTTTACAACATACCGTAGTTAAACTACTTCCTGTTAAGTGATTTCTTCGAAAGTTTTTCATTGATTGTATAAAATCCATAGTTCAAGGTAATTTTCATTGTGCAGTAAGAGGGTGTTGTTTAAAAATCATTGCCCCTGCTCAATGAATACATATACTTTGTAAATACTTTCATATACATTCTTAACAACGCAAAAAAAAAAAAGAGAAAAACACTATCATAGAGAGAAGCTGCAGCTTTCCATCCCCTCAGTGTCCCAATGAGTCTTGCCACTGATTGGTTACTTCAAGCAATTTATTGTTTTTGATATAAATACAAGACTATAATAATTGATGAATTATGAGAATTGTGGCTTCAATTCTCTCAGTTCACTATTCATTATTAAGTGACACGGATAAGTGTCTACAGTAAGAGGGTTTGATCTGGCCCTGCATATTGTCCGTTGAAGAGGAGACATTGAAGAAACCTCACTGAATTAACTATGCATTCTACAGGGCCAAACAAGCTTTTTCTGCAGCAGAAGTGCTTCATTAATATATTTGTATAGTGAAATAAAGGTGTTGACACCACATGTTTCCTGTCAACTTGCGTTTCAGCTCTGCCTTTAGGGATTAGAACTCATTATGTTAGTTAACTGTATACCAAAAGACAAATATTCAGGTTATATGCAGGTTCAGTATAACCTGAATATTTGTCTTTTACTGAATCTGTATGGGTAATTATAAATACAGTCATATGAATAGCTCCATGTTTTATAGTCTAAATATTTTTTTATGCAACCAAATATGCAATTTTGTTTCCTGTTACAAGCTTTGAAACAGAACATTTTTCGATGCCTAACTTGGAGATGATGTTTTAAACAATTTTGGGGGTTACAGAATCTACCGGAGGTCAAGAGCTAATAGTGTTATTCTAGTAACAGAAGAAAACATTAACAGTTCATTGTTATTTGGACCTCTGGAATTGCGTGTTTTGTTTAAATGGGTGCAAATGCCAACCAGATGCTTACAGACTATTTTTACAGGTAATTGCTCAGCCAATCAAAGAGCATGGTAATGCAGTGATGTCATATGTACATTCAATATTAGTTTTACCACCAAGGAGTGTGACTTGCTATCCACATGTTTCTTTACCCTTGTCTTTTCAGTCTTGCTTTGATCTTGAGGTTGCTTGCCCAAAACCTCCCTCCCCACCGGACTCCTCTGTGCTCCATTCTCCATTATCTGGCCAAGTTCAGTGCATCACTTCAAACAGTTGATCAAGGGAGTAGTTGGTCTGAAGAGGGATTCCTTAGGCATGCAGAGCTGCAGTATAATCACTTAAAGATGTGCAGGATGGGGGAGGGAGCTGAGGTGTATGTGAACAGAAAGAGCTGTAGGGTTTGGCCTCTGGTCACTGGTAAATAAGTGAAGTCAGGTGCCAGAGAGTCTAGACACAGTGATTTTAGTGCAGGCTCTGTGGTATCCGATACTCAATATGGGACTTGTCTGATTAAGCCCCTACTTACCTCTTCAGAATGCCTGCAGCCCTTTTAAATGCCTTCCTGCTAAATCACTAAAAGATGACAATGGGCCCCGTTAAAGCAGGACAAATTCAATGTTAATATTTCCCAATGGGTACCAATTATGCCTGCTTTTGAAGTGCCACGGGTTGCAATCATATTAAATAAAACAGCATAATGAGCAATACAGAGACCAAACACAACACTTTAAATGAATCAGACTAGAGAAAGGACAGCTTGCCTGTCTTAATGTATACCATGATGTAGGTTTCCTTTTTCATTTATTTAAATAAACAGATGTTGTAGACAGAGCTGTCAGTCATGTCTTTTGTTAATTGAGCTGTTCACTGCTGGCATTGCTATTTAATCTTAGTTTTAATTTTGTGATGTTTTGCTTTTAAGGACTGTGTAAGGATCCCAGGAGGTACTGTAAATAAAACATTTGTTTCCAGGGCCATAAAGTAATCTGATGTATATCAGCTATTCAGTCACTCTCAGTATTTAATAAAACTATTAATAGAAAAAGTATAATTAGCCAAAAGGGTACTATTCTTGTAAAAGCCACTCGTGTTTTCTTCCTTATAAATACTTAAAACATATGTGTATAAATTAATTGGACACATGACTATGTGATCTACTACTGCAGTATAAATAGATAATAATAACAATGTTAACTGAAAAAAATGAGTTTTCTCCCAGGATCGGTTTCTAAAAATGTCAGTGAAATACCAATAACAAAAGTTATGGTGGGTAAAGGTGATGGAAAACCCTTCCACTTAAAATTAGGGGGTAGTAGAAGCATTATAAAACACTCATGTACAGACACCAGACAAGCCAGAAGGCTTGTTTTTTCCCTCAGAAATCTCATGGTGCTGCCACAACCACAAGGGATTCTGGGTAGGTGCATGCAAATAAGGTCAACAATGATCACCTTTTGCCTCTATATCCACTTTATACATGGAACCCTTGAACGTAATTGCCCGCTGTACAAGACAAAATGTAAAAATGTCAGTAAAATAAATTACAAGCAATACTTAAGAAGGACAGGTGTGGCATAATAACTGTAAGTGGATTAGGGAATCCGTTAGTATACAATACAAACATTAATCTCCCATGTTCTTGAACTTTTAGAGCACTGGATCATCCATCACCCCTGCTTTAATTGTTCATCAATCATTAATAGAAATAACACAAGTGAAGAGGGGTATCCATCAACTAGGATCAGCACTGTCTAACTCAATTGTATGGGATACTAATATGTTTAGTGAGTGAGAAGGGTCCTTAAGAATGTCAGGTTAAATGAATTAAAAAGCATGAAATGTTTCACATTTCAAACAAGATTCCCTTTTATGTTTAAAGCAAGAATACTCTGATTTCAATGACTTTCTAAATGGTTTTTCACTTTATTTTCATTTGTTAAAATCATTAGGTACTAAAAAACTGTGCATTGCCATAAGTATTCAGTTATTATGTCCTTGATGGGTGTTATATTGTAACTATTATAAAATGCGTAGGAAGTGTAGCCACAGTATTTTATTTCTATTTTGTGTGTTGCGAAATGTAGTGTTTTTGTTTGTTTTTATTGTGTATGTGTTTTTGTATTAAGTTAACCCCTTCAGTCCCAGGGTTTTTTTGCTACCTCAGTTTTGCCATTTTTGCAGTATGTCAGTTCAGCGTTTATTCCCCTTTCCTGCGAATAGTGTAATGTAAATTGTATACTGTTTTATTAAGGAGAGCGAGGGCTTTCTTTTGATACCATAGTTAGATAGCTGAAAATTTAGGATGAGAAATTTGGGAAAAACTAGGAGAAAAAAAACAATTTTTTTAATATATTTTCCCCTCTGAATGCTCACAAAATTAGGTAAAGTGACAGAAAATCCCCTCCAAATGTATCAATTCAGGTGTCCTAATTTCAGAAATACGTAATTTATGTAGAATTTCCATACCTTCCCAGCACTTATAGGGAACATACATGTGTACATAAGTTTTTACAAAGTTGTAGATTTTTTTTTTTAAAAAAAACCAACACTTCTGTGTTACTTAGATTTTTTGCACAGGGTATGTGTTACAGCCGAGAAACCCGCTCAAAATTGTTTAGCTGCATGTCCTGTTTATGGAAATACCCCATATCCATCCCTTACATATAGCACCCTATAGGGTAGTATTTTTCATACTTATGGCTTAATGGGTTTGGGGGTTGTGAACGGGGCAGGGAGTTATACCTTTTAGATGTTGTGCTAGGGCAATAGGATGTAAAGATTTTTTCTTTTCTTTTAAATTATCTTTTTTTTCTAATTTATTTTATTTTTTGTATTTAAAAAAAAACAAACAAACATTTGCACTGTTATCAGTGCAGTGTGGTTAGAGGTCCCCTTAGGGTGATTAATGCTAGTCACAATGACATCACTTAGCTCACTTTATTGTTTATTTTTTTTTATTATTTATTGTATTATTCTAGTGATTATTTTATTGTTAAAAAAAAATCACTAACACTTTTTTTTGTTTCGTTTTTCAGCATGTGAGAAGAGTGAGAAACATGGTTTCTCACTCTCCCCCCTGCGCTCCCTCTGCAGCGATCACACTGTGATCTCCATGCAAGTCTCCATAGACTTGCATGGAGATCACAGTGGCTGTGATCAGTGCATCATCGGAGCGATCGGATATCGCAGCAGGGTCTAGACAGACCCTGCAAGGGATATCCTGTCTGCCGTTGTCACGTGATCTGGCATTTTAAGCCTGATCTCCCATGTAGCGGAAGGGATGTGTACTTGATCTTTTTTCAGATTCAGAATAGCTTTATGCTCAGCACATTCATTGTTAACATCCCTTACTGTATTAGCCTATTCTATTTATCTACCACCCTCTTATCTCACATAGTAGATCATATGGAACTATGTTCCAAGTTATGCTTTATTCTTTTGCATTCTTTCATACTAGTTTTTCAAAGGTGGTGGAAAATAGGATTCCTCTGTAAGTATCAATCTTATTTTCTTCACCAACATCAGATATGTTGGTCTGTTTCCCCAAACCCCAGGGACTATAGTTCATCTGACTACCTCATGCAGCTGCAAGGCCCCTTTCCACTGCTTGGTGCATAACTACCCTTCAGTTTATGCTTTAACCTACTTTCTCCCCAGGCTTTAGCCTTCACCACTCTTTTTTGTACCATAGTCTCTATATTTCCCCTGTAACATTGCACAATTTACTTCTAAACTGAGTTTTCATCATCCTCCCTCAGTCTAGTACTCAAGTTCACAAGCTATGGATGCATATTTTATTTTCAATATATTGTAAAAGGAAAATAATTTCCATGGTGATAAATATAGTACTGTATTCAGTAGTGTAGGTTAGCATTGCCAAAACCTGGTTTTATTCCAACTTCCTTTATCAATAGACCTATTTTCAATCATGAGATTCAGTGGCGTAAACTAAAGGGGTCCTTGTGACCACTTGTTCCTGTCTCTTCGTACCATTTCAAAATAGTTTAGAAAGGGCCTTTTCTAAACAATTTTGAACTGGCACAGGGAGACAGGAACTTATCAGGATCACACTTTGTCTTGTGACTGCAAAGTGAAACCGAGGCTGCTCATAGAGTGTGCGAGCAGCCAAAGAGAAAGCTGCTGGAGAGATGAGAGGTAAGCGGGGAAGGGGTGGTATGTATGCGTGTGTGTGTATGTATATATATATATATATATATATATATATATATATATATATGTTTGTTTGTATATATGTATGCATGTATGTATGTGAGCATGGATGTGCAATTGTGTGTGTGTGAGCATGGATGTGCAATTGTGTGTGAGCATGGATGTGCAATTGTGTGTGTGAGCATGGATGCGTAATTGTGGGTGTGTGCATGGATACGCAATTGTGTGGGTGTGTGGGTGTGTGCGTGTGTTGAGATGGAGTGTGTGCTAGTGAGTGTGTGTGTAATTGGTGTAAATGTTTACATATGTGTGCGAGAGTGTATGTTGGAAGGGGGAGGGCCAAATAAAGCACAGACAAGTAGTTTGGGGGCAATGATGGCACAGATAAACTGAGGGTACTGACAACCTGGGGGCAAAGGTGGCACAAACAGGCTGTTTAGGAGTTAGAATGGCACTGATAAGCTGGTTGGGGACAAAGGCACTCACAAGTTGTTTGCGACAAAGGTGGCATCGTGGGACATGTTGCTTGGTAAAGCTGAGGGGCCCAGGGCAATTTTTGCCAGTCGCAGGGGATACTTGGGATACTGTCTGTACCCCACGATGCATTTTAGCTGAGGGATGGCACATAGCCATATATTGTTTATTTTAATATCGTTGCATGGGTTTATTTGGTGTAGATTTGTAAAATGGAGTATGTTAGAAAATGACAAATGCAATGGCAATAAAAAATACGAATAAAATGATTGTAAGTACAGGAATACCCCCTTCCAGCGTTTAGCATTCGGCATGTACCTGCTTATTATTGAAATGCAAATTATTTTACTTTGTTAACAGAAAAATGCTCACTGAATAATATTTTACCAAAGTGTTGAATTTGTATGGGAGTTGAAACATTTCAAGTTATTAACTTGACAATGCATTTTAGAGGGCCAACCGCAACAAGTTTCTCATGGAAGGACGGGTTCCATGATGCAAGATTTCTTTCGTACGTGCCATTTTACTGATAAAAATATAATATAGCATAGAATAGAGTCAACACACAACCATTCTTGCATTCTACATTGCATAAGTAAGCCAGCTAGGTCAACAGATTCAGGTTACCCAAATAATAGATCCCCTTTGTCCTCCATCGTATATCATTCCATGCAGGTTTGCCATTTTAGACATGTCTTTCCCTTGGGTTGTGAGTATGGCTTTAAATATAAATATATTCCTGAGTAGAATATATTTCCCTTAAGACATTATGTAAGAAAAAATTGTTATGTCTTGTTTGCCCATTATACAGCATTGTTACATATGGCGGCTCTGTAGAAGTCAATAATTAACAGATAATAACAAATTTTATTTTTGTTTAACTTGTGTTCCAGTTAATGAAGATGCTGTTTGAGTGCCCTGAAGAGCGCATCGATCTTGAGCTGATTTCTTTCTGCATTAATCTCGCTGCCAATAAGAGGAATGCCCAGCTAATATGTGAAGGTAAAAATCTGAACTATAGTAAATGTTAAATGTAAACATTAAACATGTAAAGGATTTTAGTCATATTTCAACTTTTATGCAAAACTTGTTCAAATATTTTGCCCACAAGTCATGGATTGCTAAGCTTTTTTTTTTGTTTATTTTGTTGCGTGAGTCCATCCAATACCAATAAAAATGAAAGTTCTGGGTACATAAACAGTGTCTCCTAAAATGAGATGCAACAGCAATAATACAGGACAGAAGCTCTAATACAATATTTAAAATGTTCACTGAATGCTTTAACAAAACACATTGTTGAATTAATGTGCCCCTTACTACTATTTGGTTTACTGAATTTCACCTTTATTTCTGTGGTTCATTTCACTTTTTAAATCGATAAAGGTACATACTGCCGTACGTCATATGAATTTGACAGTTTGTGTGTACGGTCTTCATTTTCTATGATTAGTTTTTGTTACAAATGTTTTTTTTTTGTTTGTTTTTTTTTTACTGATTCCTTATTGTATCTGTATACCTGCAGCACTTTATTTATATTGCCATTGTGTGCTAATATGAATCTTAATAGATTAGTACATTTATCCTGTGTTTTAGGCAGCTAGAACTTTTTTTTTCTCCAGTTGATTTACATTTGAAATTCTAATTTTGTTTTAGGAAATGGGCTGAAGATGCTTATGAAAAAAGCCTTGAAATTTAAGGATCCCTTGCTAATGAAGATGATTCGGAATATTTCCCAGCATGATGGGGCAACAAAAAATTTGTTTATTGTAAGTTTATGAGGTTTTTTTCGTTGTCCTTCTTAATGCTAGACCATAATCTGTAGTAGCAAACAAAAAGATTGTGTAGAATAGAAAAGAGAGTTTGCAAAATATGTAAGCAGCAGGAGATGTTGAATATGTCAAAGCGTTTATGAGCTGGCTATAATGTAGAGCAGGAATAGAAAAAAGGGCATACACAGCAAGGTGCAATTTTGGGGGGAGAAGAATGGGGTAAATGTGAAAGCTGGAGTAGTATTTAGGAAAGAAATTGAATTTTTTACAAAAATTGTAAATATTGACAGTTTAAAACAGAAAAAATACTTCATCAAGCCTCAGTTTCATCTTTACCTTTTATTTACACTGTGTGCACAATTATTAGGCAAGTGAGTATTTTGACCATATCATTTTTATGCATATTTTCCAAATCCAAGCTGTATAAACTTGAATACCTATTGGATTTGAGCATATCAGGTGATGTGTATTTGTGTAATGAGGGAGGGTGTGGCCTAATGAGATGAACAACCTATGTCAAGGTGTGCCTAATTATTACGCAGCTTCATTTTCTCTGGCAAAATGGGCAGAAAAAGATTAAGCTGACTCTGAAAGGTCAAAAATTGTAAAAAAAAAAAAAAAAAAAAATCTTTCAGAGAGATGCAGCAGATCTGCTAAGATATTGGGGCATGATCACAGAACCATCAAACGTTTTGTTGCAAGCAGTCAGCAGGGTCTAAAGAAACATGAGTAAAAAAGACGCAAATTAACTGCCAGAGATTTAAGAAGTATCAAACATGAAGCTACCAGGAACCCATTATTCGCCAGTGCTGTCGTATTCCAGAACTGCTACCTACCTGGAGTGTCCAGAATTCCAAGCTGTTCAGTGCTCAGGGACATGGCCACGGTATGGTAGGCTGAAACCTGACCATCACCGAACAAGAATTCACACACAAGAATGGGCCAAGAAATATCTGAAGACAGATTTTTCAAGGTTTTTATGGATTGATGAAATGAGACCATCAAATGACTCTTGATGGTCCAGATGGATGGGTCCTTGGCTGGATCAGTAATGGGCACAGAGTTCCACTTCGACTCAGACGCCAGCAAGGTGGAAAAGGGGTATTAGGGCTTTTATTATCAAAGATGAGCTAGTTGGACCTTTTTGGGTTGAAGATGGACTCAAACTCAACTCGCAAACATACTGCCAGTTTTTACAAGACACTTTCTTCAAACAGTGGTACAGGAAAAAGTCTATCTTTCAAGGAGCTTTTTATGCAGAACAATGCTCCATCGCATGTAAGTACTTCAGTGCGTGGCTAGCTAGTAAAAGCCTTAAAGATGAAAAAATAATGAAATGGCCCCCTTCCTCACCTGACCTAAACCCTATTGAGAACTTGTGGTCCCTTCTTAAATGGCAGATTTACGCTGAAGGAAAACAGTACACGTCTCTGAACACTGTCTGGGAGGCTGTGGTTGCTGCTGCATAAAAAGCTGATCAAGAAACTGACAGACTCCTTGAATGAAAGGCTTATGACTGTTATAGAAAAGAAGGGTGGCTATATGGCTATATTGGTTACTGATTAATTTATTTGGAAATGTCACAAATGTTTATTTGAATTGTTTGTTTAGAATTCTCACATTAATAGATGAAAATAAACATGTAAGAAAATTATCGTTTTTCTTTTTGTTGCATAATAATTATGCACACTAATAGTTGCCCAATAATTGTGCACACATAGATATTCCCCTAAAAAGGCCAAAACCTCACTTTTACTTTCTTAAATATTCAGGTTTAAGGTTTCTTAACATGTTGGATTGGCGGAGAGCACTGTAGTTCAATAATAAAATGAATCCTCAAAAATACAATTTGCCTAAATAATTCAGTTTGTACATATACCTAACAATACATTATTACTTTCAGGATTATGTTGGGGATTTAGCTGCTCAGATTACAGACATTGAAGAAGAAGAATTCGTTATAGAATGCCTTGGAACTCTAGCAAATCTTACCATTAGTGATCTGGACTGGGAACTTGTTCTCAAAGAATACAAACTTGTGCAATACCTGAAGGACAAACTTAAGCCAGGTACTCCTATTCTTTGAACATTTGTATGTAGTATGTGTTTATAATTTATAATGCATCGCTTTAGAGAAAAATGTACATGTCTAATAGTTACTGGTATTTTAGCTCTGTGTAGATATGATATATTTTGGCTTTTCTTTCTCTAATTAAAACAATAATTGAATTAATATTGTGGTAGCTTTAAAAAAGTTGTGAGTAGTAAATATATTATATCTACACAGAGCTAAAATACCAGTAACTAGTAGACATGTACATGTTTCTCTAAAGCAGTGCATTATACATTACTTTATGGCATTCATTTAAAACGTATAGATAATTTTATACATTTCTGTCTTCCACCATAAATTGTTGGTTCTTGTATACATTAAACATTTTAAAAACATTACGTTTTTGACTCAGGATCAGCAGAAGACGACCTGGTTCTTGAAGTGGTTATAATGATTGGAACAGTGTCTACAGACGACTCTTGTGCTGCTTTACTGGCAAAATCTGGAATTATTCCTGCTCTGATTGAGCTTTTGAATGGTAATTATGGTTATTTATTATACAGAATGCCACAAAACTAGAGGTGCTCTAGGCACATACATAAAATCTTATTACAGTTATGCAAAATAAAGGTCCGTCAAAATGTAACAGAGAAGAAAACAACTGCTAACATTAATGTTTGTTACTGTTTTCCATTTTAGAAAAAGACAGTGCCTAGTTGCGTTAAAAAGAAAACAATTTCAGCTGTAAATTTGTAATCCTAGTTGTGACAGTTATTCTAGAACTGTATCCAATATACACTATATGACCAAAAGTATGTGGATACCTGACCATCACACATAATATGAGCTCATTGGACATCTTGTTCAAAATCCATGCCCCCACCCCATTTGCTTCAATAGCAGCCTCTACTCTTCTAAAAAGGCCTTCCACGAGATTTATGGAGTGTGTCTGTGGAAATGTTTGTGTCCATTAAGCCAAAAGAGCATTTGTGAGGTCATGCACTGATGTTGAACGAGAAGGCCTGGCACACGATCGGTGTTTCAGGTCAGTGCTGTGTCCAGGCTACTCTAGTTCTCCTATAACAGCCTTGTGAAACCATGTCTTTTTGGGCCTGGCTTTGTTCACAGGAGCACGGTCATGCTGGAAAAGGAGAGTCCTTCCTCAAACTGATGTCACAAAGTTGGAAGCATACAATTGTCTAAAATTCGTTCGTATGCTGTAGAATTAATATCACTCTTCATTAGAACTAAGGGGCCAAGCTCAACCCATGAAAAACATTACCAAACTTTACAGTAGGTACTATACATGTTAGTAGGTAGTGTTTTTCTGGCATCTACCAAACCCAGATTAATCCATATATTAAAGCATGATTAATTACTCCAGAGAACATGTTTCCACTGTACCAGAGTCCTGTAGAGGTGTGCTTTACACCACCCGAGCTGACATTTGGTATTGGCATAGAGATCCCTGGCTTGTGTGCAGCTGCTCTATCATGGAAACCTGTTTCTTGAAGCACCAGACATACAGTGCTTGTACTGATGTTGCTTCCAGAGACGGTTTGGAACTCTGCAGTGAGTGATGCTACAGAGGACAGGTGATTTTTACATGCTTCAGCACTTTGTAGCCCTGCTCTGTAAGTGTGTGTGGTCTACCACATCATGGCTGAAATGTTACGCCTAAACGCTTCTACTTCACAATAATAGCACTTAGAGTTGACTGAGGCTGATCTAGCTGGGCAGAAATTTCACAAACTAACTTGTAGCATCCTATGACAGTGTCACATTTAGAGCCACTGATCTCTGCCAGTGTTTGTCTGTGGATTGCATGCCTATGTGCTTGACTTTATACACCAGTTAGCAATGGATGTGGCTGAAACATCTAAACTCATTAATAAGGAGAGGTGTCCACATACTCCAGGTCATATAGTGTATGTAGCACAGTAAAAGCGGTTGAAAATCTGTTTTTTTCTGAATAACTTGGGAAATGTAAGTATTGATCATATTTGATTACATACAGATTACAGGTTTAGATTACATACTAAGCCTATTTCCACATGCCCATTATACTTATTCAAATGTTCTGCATAATATGATTATGAAGCTGGCATCTAATAAGTGCTTTATTCTACGTGTCGTAGCTCAGCAAGAAGATGATGAATTTGTGTGCCAAATTGTATATGTCTTCTACCAAATGGTTTTCCACCAGGCTACCAGAGATGTCATCATAAAGGAAACCCGTATCCTTTTATTGAATGCTGGGTGAATTATTGATCCCTTACCTGGTTTGTTTTCACATGCAGCGTTAATAGCGTTATAGCCTGCAGGGGTTCAAGATTGCAGACAGCAGCACTGACACACACACACTTGCACGTCTGGTGGAGACTGAGCCCGCAATTCCTGTTGGTGGCACACAAATACGCTGATGCGCATAGTGCACGCTGTATAAACTGCAAAAAAAAATACCAGCTTTTGTATTGCCAATTTGCCAGTATTCATTCATTGTGCACTGCCAGCATCAAGGAAGTAAGTGTAACGCATGATATATCTATTTTTTTTTTCATTGTATGGACGGCAACCCAGGCAGGCAGCGCCAGGGCCGGACTGGCAATGAAAAGCAGCCCTGGAAACATTTGGACACCAGCCCCATATATTTTATCTCGTGGTCGAGCTCTTGTACCCACACGCAGCCCTTATACATACCTGAGTCATACTATTTGCCATCCAAATCACTATAAATCATTTTTATCACATTATTTGTATTGAAATCCCAGAAACCAAAAATGTTAATAGGCCCAAATTAGTTACAGAGATTAGACGTGATGGAATCAAAACATTTGCTACTGCAGAAATGTTTAGATGAAAAGTTCTGCCAGTGTGTGTGTAAAAGGTTCTCCCTTAAGGGGAACTACAGGGAATTGTCCCCTGTAGAGCAGAATGAAATCAGGCCTTACAATTAAATTGGGTTTCACAATTACTGTGAAAACTGTGACAATACCTTTGTGATAAAATATGCAGATTGAAATATGCAGAGTAAATAACACAAACCTTAACTTTTCCTCTCGCTGATTTCTGGTTCTAGAAAGCTTTTTCCTCTGAATTGACTAAATTCAGGAGGGCATTTTATCTCTGAATAAGTAAAATGAAATACCAGGACAGGCTCTGCAACACTGACACCCAAACACACACACCAGGACAAGCTCTGCCACACCGACACAAAAACACAGACACACCAGGACAGGCTCTGCCACTTCGACACACAAGCACAAATGCCACAAGCCACAACAAAGCATAAAACAATGTATTTTCTCCCCACTTTTGTCATTAACAACCCTTTCATATTTTTCCCCTTGTGTATTAATGCCCCAGCCAGGCCCCCCCTTTGTATTGATTGTGTCTCCCCCACAACCTTGTGTATCGCCCCCCTTTGTGCATTTATGCCCCCACACCCTTGTGTATTGATTTTTTGATGCCCCCATCTAGACCCCTTTTAGTATTGATTTATGTGATGCCTACCAGCCAACCCCCCTCGCTTGTGTATTGATGCCCCACTCCCTTTAGTATTGGTTAATGTGCTGCCCCCCATACCCTTGGGTATTGCCCCAGCCTGCCTCCCCTTTTTGATGTAGTATTTATGTAGTGATGCCCAGCCACCCTCTTGTTTATTGATGCCCCCACTGCTATGTATATTACCCCCAGCCACCCACCCCCTGTTTCTGTTTATATTTATTTTGTAATGCCAAAACCCAGTCACCCCCCCCTTAGTATTATTTAATTTTTAATGATGTCCCAAGACAATTCACCCACCTCCTCCCTTGAATATGGATCCCCTTTCCTCCAACCCTTATTTTTGGGGGAAATACTTTTTACTTTTCTTTTTTCCCATGTGAAGATCCTCTCCTCGACATGAGGAAGCCTCACTGAGGCACTGCCACACAGTGCATGTGCACGCAGGCCGCTTTAATTTTATAAGGTGGCCTGCGGAGGCAGTCAGCCACTCCAAACCTCACAACCGCACGATGGCTACTCCGAATGTTGGTCTGCCGGCCCACGGACGCGAGGCCCCCCAGCTGGTCGAGGCCGACTGGGCCGCAGGCCTGTCAGCCCATGCCTTAATCCGGCCCTGTATGCGACAGATTAGTAACCTTATTCGTAGGAAACTTTGCAATGCAAACCTATAACATAAACTGTGCACATTATAAATAAACATTTCAAATTCAAAACAAAACATTTATTATTACCCTTTGTTTCCATGTAAAATGTCTTAAGCTTCTTTAAGTTTCCGCAATGAGAACCTCTAAATTTATGTTGTCCCTGTGTTAGAGTTCTACCCCCACCCCACCTTTTCTCCTTTTTTCTTTGCAGTTTTCTGCTTCTTGTCCTGTCTTGGCCAGGAAATGGTAAATTGGTCAGTGCATAATAAAAGCATAGCATAAATGTGCGCCAATGCTTCCTGCATTAGGGATTACATGACGTTTTGGGGAAATTGCTTGTCATGTCTACACCATGGATGTTTTTAAATCACGGCTTTGCAAGTCACTCCACACAGCAGGGAACAAGGATCCCTGTAGTCCTGCCTTATGTCAAAAGCAAACTTTTCTCTAAGGTTTGGTGCCCCAGTGTTTGTCCAATTCAGCTTTTCTTAAAGGCCAAAGCATGTTTGAAGTTGATTTATTAGGTCTTACATTGCAGTAACTGAAAATAGCATTTGAATTAAACAAAATGCATTAAAAATAAGTATACATGCTTATTAGTATTTGCAAACTTTCAGAATCGTATTACAGTTTGAACAGAGGTTTAGTTTGCAGTTTGTTGAAAGCACGATAATGCACAGAAGGTCCATTATAAATATTGCATGTATTTCCGGAAAACAGGATTGTAATACAAACATTAAACGAATATATGTGTGTCTGCTGCAGAAAATGCATGACAAAAACTATAGAAATCAATTCCAACAGCTAATATTACAGTAGTATGACTTTATTGACATTATTAATTGGAAGACTGGAAACATGTTCACAGGAAATATGTAAGAAAATCATATGTGTACCTTCCCTTATCCTGTAGCATAACACTTAACATATGTTTAATAATTAGACAATAATATTGCTGATTAGGGCATAGAAATACTAATGACATCTGTTTTATATACTTTCTTAACAAATCCAATACAGAGGCTCCTGCTTATCTTATAGACCTAATGCATGATAAGAATTCAGAGATCAGAAAAGTATGTGATAACACCCTTGATATTATAGCGGTAAGTGAAAAAATACTATAAGCTTATTACTAGACAGATGGCACGCATCTGTAGATTTATGTGTGCCTCCTATGTTTTAAAAAAAAAAATCGCTTTTTTTTTTTTTTACTTTCATTCACAAGGAGGCTTTATGTCGGTGTTCTGAAATCTTTGTATGAATGTATCCCTCTCTTGTATATCCCTTTAGATCACCCTGTTAAGTTGTTCCATGTGTTACATTGCCTTCCTGCCATCAAGGTGTAATTGTAGCACATGCAAGAGATGAAAATTAATCCCTCGGATAGGAAATTAATCTTTCTCTCTACGCATGCATCTGTTTTGACTCAGTATCACATATAAACAATTCCTCTTTTCAATGATAGGAATACGATGAGGAATGGG
The DNA here is from genome assembly GCF_027358695.1 of Spea bombifrons. Classification (NCBI taxonomy): domain Eukaryota; kingdom Metazoa; phylum Chordata; class Amphibia; order Anura; family Pelobatidae; genus Spea; species Spea bombifrons. The sequence continues at coordinate 15,392,487 of NC_071092.1, read as the reverse complement.
CAAAGAAGATACAAAGTGAAAAATTCCGCTGGCACAACTCTCAGTGGTTAGAGATGGTGGAAAGCCGTCAAATGGATGAAAGTGAACAGTATCTTTATGGAGATGAACCTATTGAGCCATTTATCCATGAAGGAGATATCCTGGAAAGACCTGATCTATATTATAGTGCAGGTGATATGACGCAGCTATTGCGTGTTAATGTTCTGTTTGCATATAGTTTTGTTATACAATATAATAAAAACCTATAGTGCCTTCTGAAAAGTCACTTTATATTGTTCAAATTGTGTTCTTAAGCTTTATTAATGAAGTATCAAACATGTGATGAAACAACAAAAGAAAGAATCTAGAACAGTACAATTATGATCTTTGATGATTTCTTTTTTTTTTTACATGGTATTAACTATTGCTTGTAAAGAGGATTATTGGACAATATATATTTTTACACTTTAACACACTAATAGCACATAGCACATTGTAATTGTTTTTGTTTTTGTTAGATATAAGGATATGTGTCATGTAAATTACATGCTAATTGAAATTAGAGCTTTATTATATAGATCTGTATTTTGAAAGTATCAATTTTGGTATGGTACACTGGTGCGTGTTAAAAAGTGAAGGGGAGGAAATAGGTAAAAGACTTTGCTCTGTTTGTTACAATCCGGTAGATAGCAGAAGTGTGATAGCAGCAAGTGTATTGAGTTCAGCCCGTGTGTGTTTTGTTTGTTTAGGGTGTTTGCAAGTAATTCAACATATTTTGTTTTATATTTTTGATGATACTTCACTTAATCTTTAAGCAAAAATACACGCACAGTCAGAAACTCAGTTGTATGTACGTACAATGTGTTGATTTATGTTTAATAAAATTACATACAGACATTAATGTTTATTATTGTTATAAGCGTATGCTTTTGTCTGTTCCAGTTTAAAATAAAAAAAGAAGTATGGAATATATTTATTATGCTCTACTTTGAGTTGTTAACGTGTTAACAACCCATCTGAAACTGATAAATTGAACTACAAACATCAGATTGAATAAACTGATGAATTTTGTATGTGCCTCATTGTTATTTGGTGCATATGCTGGTTTATGAAGTTGGGCTCATCTGGAGTGAGTTCTGCACTTTAATTGTTTTTACTGCTGTGGTAATCAGAAGTATGCTGCAAAATAGTTCTGGAAGTAAATAGCTCAAGAATACTTTACTAGAGGATATGTGATTTTGGTCAGATTTTTTTTTCAAGAGGTGTATATTTAGAGAGTACCATAGACTAATGAAACTATTATAAGCAAGGTTTGTACAAACATTTAATTACTTTGTGACCTATTGGTGGATGTTTATGCAGAGCATTTCTTACGTTTACATATTTTGTGTACATAAATTTCCAATTACATATTATTTTATGCATATACAAATTATTTTATTTCAGGGTATTATAACATTGTGAAACCCTGGTACTCCCCAAATATTCCCAGGAATAGACCCAGGAAAATAGGGGGGAAAAAACGGGTATTTTGGTCCCTATAATATGGGGATGATATATCAAGTCCTAATGTCTAAGGGCAAAATAAATAACTTCTTGTGTAATGTACGGCCCTAATAATAAATGATAATCAGAAATGAGTAAAATGATCTCCATTGTAGGAATGTGCAATATTTTCATATAGGATCATTGTCAACGAGAATGGATGATTATTTTTACACACTTTTGTGAATCACTGCTTAAAAACTACATTAGAATGATATGACTTTGCCTGAATGGGCATCAGACATGTTCCATCATATGACTATGGTTTATCCACAGTGTAAAAAATAACTTTTTTGTTTTATCTTCCAGAAGGCCTGATGACATCTGAAGGCGCTGTGAGTCCAGACTTCTTTAATGAATATAACATTCAAAATGGAGATCTTGGGGAGTCATCCTTTGGCAGCCGGTAACAGCCCTTTAAATTGAATTCTGTTTGTGTGTTGCTTTGTCGCTGTTGTGTATTTTGAATTAATGATAGTTGTGAAATTATGTTACAACATGCTTTTACGAAGTGCTATTTATTTAACTTTCATGACCAATATATGTGTTTGTTTGTTTTTTTTCCTGTTACAGATGTTATTTTTCTCCCATGTACAACGCATGATCATTTAAGGTACACTTCAGTCATCATATCCACTTTCATGCATATGATACCTGAGTGTGACCAATGTCCTACAATTCTTTTACATGCATAGATGAATTTGTATATATTTGCACTTCTCCCACATCCCTTTTATTGTTCCCTTTAAAAGTGCAAACTTAAGTCAGAATGTAAAAAAACAGCTAGTTATTTGCTTTATCATTAGATTAAAATCCAAAATATTTTATTCAAAATTGCATATGCTTACATTTGTTTGTGCTAAATAGTGTACTTACTAACATACTTATATAAAAATGTAATGTTTGTTTATTGGTTACTTTAAGAGATTAAAACAAAAAACGACTGGCACTAGCAGTGTCTATATACACAGTGTTGCATCGTTGCATTTGACACTGACACATTTGGCATAATGTTTTTGACACTTTAGTTGCCTGCACTGTTGCCTGTTGGTTGCCTATGTTGCCCAGTATTGCATTATTGCATGTAAAAGGTCTCAGCATAATCCACAATGCTCAGTTTTGCCATTTTCATGAACTGGTCCTTGTAAGTCCAGAATCATAGACTGTGATATAAGACCGTAGTGTTAAGGCACATTTGGGACCTTACAGAGGTTTGTAAAGAGACTGCAGCAGTCTGGGACACTGAATGGCCAAAAATGAACATGGAAAATTGCCAAACAGGAATTGCTTGTCATGAATCAACAGTGCCTTTTAACATAAAAAATGTAAATAATGGCATTTGAATACCATCTGTCAGGCTAACTACAATTAACGGTTCTTCTTACAGTCACCTTGATTTTACTGGTAAAGAGGGACCATTAACATGTTCAAGAGAACATTTTATGAGGCTTTCAAGGTTAACTTTTAGCCAACTGTAAATCCTATTGAAATGCACATCTGAAGCATTTTCTGCTGAGAAAGATGCTGTGTCACAACATTGCTTAGACTTTGCAAACTAAATTTCTTCTTATCCTTTTACCTTACATTTCTTATTATTCTTTTACCTAATAACCACGGGTTGTGTCCAATGTTCTATAAAATCACATTTCTCTTGGCCATATGCTATATAACGCTTATGTGTTAAAGGGGATATATATTGAAAGAAATGTATTAGTTTTTTAATTAGTAGTTGGTGGTTATTGAAAAGTGACATCTTTGTCTGTACACTTTTTTTTTTTATTTAAATCTATATGATTCACGTGTTTTCTTTTTCATGTCAAATGATAGCACCACTTTAAGGCATACCCCTTAACATTTCAGGTGTCTAAAGAAGACAACCTTTGTTGAGTGACAGGATATAGTCGGTACTAGGGGCATGGTGTGACCACACATACCTACCTTTACCCATCCAGCCGCAGCACTCAGTCTTAGCGGGTCGTAAGGGGGCTGCATGGGAACCACAATGCTATGAAAACAGGCACAGGAGATAACATTCAGTACCTTGAAGTATATATCTGATATCAGAGTTTCTGATATCCTAGGAGGAGTTATAAATTATATTACATGGTATTTTATTCTGTTGTGCTATTGATTTTAGATAAAGATGTATTTTGTTATATTTTCCCACATTAGAAATGGGGCTTTCTGGATGTGCACTATAAAGGTTTTCTAGAATTCAAGATGGGTAACTTTTTTTTTTGGATCATTTAAGAGACAATAAAAACTGCCCAAAAAGTACACTGAACAAAAAAGCAAGGAAATGTAATGTTCTAAACTAGACCGTTTCAAACCACAAGAACTACTATGACAGCTCATAAAATTGAGATTTTTTTTTCCTGCTTAAACTGGTCTCTGGTTTATTTTGCCAGAGTGCATTTTCCCTTCAGGAAGTAGCCAGTGAGGTTTATTTGACTTTCCAGACCAAGGAAACTTTGATCTTCTGGCTCTGTCACATCTCAAATTACATAGCACTTTTTCACTGCAGTAAATCTGCTGCAGTTAATGAGAATAAAATTTCCTCCTTTTTCACCAGTCAAATGCTGTGAAATGTTAAGCCAGTCAACTTCTTAAAGACTTGAAATGTAAAGCTCGAAAGCACAACAGCCAGTTTTAATCTGCTGTCTTTGTAATTTATTTTATTGGCCCTTTTTTGTTCCTATGCCTCTTTTCTCTTCATTGAAGACAACTGGTTAGCTTGCAAAATGTCTTTCCCTTTTTAAACAAAGGGCTTATATCATTTTATTTGAGTAATGTCAATATTGAAAATTTATACGAAATAAATTCACATAATTTTAGAATTACTTTGGGTGTGACTAAAGAAATGGTGGCATGGAGATTGAATGGGACTATGTGGTTACAATTGCAAGACCATATAATTGAAAGTTAACAAAACAAGGCTTAACATGGGTTTATAAAGGAAGGCCAGTTCTGTGTTTTAAAAACAATATATATATATATATATATATATATATATATATATATATATATATATAAAGTTGCAAACCCTTAATATTTGTGTTGCAACTGATTTAATGATAACAGTCCAACTAAGTGAAAGCCCCTTCCATATATCAGATATAATAAAATATCTCCCTTCACAGGAATCCGTAATCAGTTTCAGAAGTTTTTTCTGCAGTTTTGAAGCTATGCCGTATTAGTCTTAAGGCATATGTGTACTCATATTTGTATCTAAAGTTCCTGTATATGCAAACCATGCAAAATAGATATTTACTGTCCAAAGGCACACATTACTGAAAATACTGTAAAGGCATACCTAAATACAGGCTCCTGCGCCCCACCCCATGCTTACAATTGAGCCATACTGCCTCAATTTCCAGAAAAGGAATAGACACTGCTAGTGGACCGTGGAGCCTGAGTAGCAGGCCAAGAGAGCCAATGAGGGGGCCCATTACAGATCAGGGATGCTGAGGTGTACAATTACATCCCTGATTGCTACTCTGACAATGGTGATGTCGGCACTAGTCTTAAAATATGGTACCTACTGGGTTTAAATGTCAATACCTTTCACTCAGAGCTTGTTTACTTTCATTGTTGGTTGACCCTGATTCCTGATCCCATAACACGTTCACACACACACACAACATAGTACACCATCCAGCTCTTCCATTGTCATGCAGAGTGTTAGGTTTCTGAAAATGAAGAGGATATGCCTGTTCCTTTAACCAAGAATTACAGTGCTGTGCTACGTAAATCAGTAAATGTTAGTGAATAATCCTATTTCATTTCACATTTTAGTAATCTCAAATAGTGTTCCATCATTTGCATTCACTCTGAATGGTTTGTTATTGTTTAATTGCTGAACTCAATACCCAAAGGATGGTACATGACAACTAAACAATACATATTTTTGGCTGATTGTTCATTCTTTCATTTTACATGAGCAAGATAGTCTTCTGTTGCTCAGAAAAAAAAAATCCTCACCCTCTCATGAATTATTCAAGTTATCATACAAAATACATATGCTCATACCTAGATTAATTATCTGCACTGGGGATATCATTGCAACCCATTCAGCTTGTGCAGTTTTAGTATCCCTTATCTTAAATGCTTGAAACCACAAGTATTTGGATAAGGGATAATTTTGGATAATGGATCGGAGGCAGTGAAAGATCTAATGACGCCTCCTTCCTGTCTCCCTTCAGTAGTGAGTATACCTTATCTCAAGTTCTCTTATCAGAAAAAAATATTTCGGATTTCAGATAATTTCGCATAAATTTTGAGTAAGGGATACTCTACTTGTAGTAACATAGTTGCCATATCCCATGCAGCCCATACCTTGTGTGTGTATGTATGATTTGTGTATATATATATATATATATATATATATATATATATATATATATATATATATATATATATATATATATATATATATATATATATATATATATATACCGTATTGGCTCGAATATAGGCCGCACTTTTTTCCCCCACTTTAAGTCTTTAAAGTGGGGGTGCGGCCTATATTCGGGGTCTAGCGCCGGGCAGGCAGCGGGGTTAGGATACAGATCCCCCGCAGCGGTGCAGGGGACCTGCATCCTACTCCCCGATACGCTCAGACAGCCTCCCCTGCCAGCACTTCCCACGGGGGGGGGTGCCGGCACGGGAGGTTGTCTAAGCGCATCGTGCGGACCGTCCGCACGATGCGTTTTACCTCTGCCCACCCCCGACTTACCGGAGCAGAATCCCGGGTGTCTTGCGGGGCCGGTGGGGGACATCTACGCAATACACGTATACAACTTCCGGTGCCGGGGAGTCTGCTCCGGTAAGTCGGGGGGGCAGAGGAGGACAGTGGCAGCATATCTCGGGGGGGGGGGAGAGGACAGTGGCAGCATATCTCGGGGGGGGGGCGGACAGAGTGGCAGCATGTGTTTTTTGGTGCTTTTTTAAAGAAAAAAACTTTTTCTTTAAAAAAGCACCAAACTTTTAGGGTGCGGCCTATATCCGAGCCAATACGATATATATATAAAACGCTCCCTTGTATAAGACGCACCTTAATTTTGGGGGCCGAAATTAAAAAAAATATATATATATATATTACATAAAGTTATTGTACTGGCTGCCTGGGCATGATATGAGTGTGATTGATGTTAGCTGCTAGCAATTGTTAACAATCACGCTCCCATCACTTTCAGCCTCCCTGTCCCCCCCCCTACACACGGATCCGTGCTAACACACACACATGCATACTTACATTCATTTATTCCCCCACCTTACCTGAACTGCAGATCATCTGCTGCCGCTCCCAGACTTCCACGGGGGCCTCTGTTTCCCCTCTGCCTTGCTCAAGCAGGAACAGGAACTGAGCGGAGTCATGTGATGCGATGTGCATTCACGTGACTCTTCTGGGTTCCTGTGTCGCCGCAGCGGATCAAGAAACGCTGCTGAGCAAAATAGGTAAGCAGGTCCCCTTTCTGGTTCACGTTTTGTTAAAAAAAAAAATATCTACCACCACTGTATAAGACGCACCCAATTTTTAGACCCCAAGTTTTTCTAAAATCGTCTTATACATGGGGAAATAGGGTATATACATAAACTTCTTACCAAGCTATGTAACCTTCTTGCCTAGTCTAATTGACTAGAGAGTCGTCAAAAGGCACTGCACTATAAAGAGTCCTCAAGGCCTCTAGGTTTATCCTGGAGTATCACAATTATACCCTACTGATGGCACAGATCTTGTTTTATGTTAAAAAAAAAAAAAATCCAATGATAATTTTATAGTATAGCTGAGCGGGCTGGCATCGGCTCAAGCACAGTGTTAGCTGTGGGTGGTAGACATGTGGAACAGCCTCCCAGCAGACGTAGTAGAAGCTAACATAGTAAAATAAAAAAGTGGGATAGACATATGACTTTCCTGAATCTAAGGCGAGACCAAGAACTGACAAAACAGACAGACTAGGTTGCCGCAATGATTCTTATCTGCCGTCAGATTTTTTTGTTCTGTTGCTTGCAAGGGCTCTTCCTTCTGTTGTAGACGAGTCTGGTTTGGTTCATGCCACGCACTGGCTGATTTTCCAACCTCAACATTATAGCCATTTGTCATATATAAGCCATTATACTATGGGATGAAATAATGCCACTGTAAGGCATGTTAATAGTAGTGTCATTTACATTATTTTTAGACATGTTTTCTGTAAGTTTTTGTAAGTTCTTACCTCACTTTACAATTCAAATTTTATGAATAGACACAATTCACAAAATGAATGCTGACAGCTAGGTTTCAATCGAGTCTTTCCCTAGGCAATTTTGGAGGCAGACGTAATGCTGGAACTGGAAAATCTACATTTGAAAATCATACCTGTAACAGTTTCAGTTACAACTCAAATACATGATTCACCAAAAAGAGCAGAAGTGCATATATCATGGCTGCAGTGATTTGACACATGAACACGTGAGGCTCGTGTTTGAGCTGTTAACTTGCTAGCGACGATATATATATATATACAGCAACTAAAGTTGATGCACTCAGCAGGTCTTCTTTTTATAAAATGTATTGACATGGTGAAGGTCCAACGTTTCTCAATAAGGCTTTCTCAAGAACAGCTCATTGAGAGCCGAAACGCTGGACCTTAATAATATACATTTTATAAAAAGAAGACCCGATGAATGCATCAACTTTAGTTGCTGTATATATTTTTTGTATTGTTAGCACCCGGGCATATTGCAACTGTTTCCAGTAAAGTGAGTGCGTTACATTCTATATCTTTGTGTGTGTATATATAATCTACATCCTATATATATATATATATATATATATATATATAATGGAACATTAATCCCCTGGATTTGTGTATATGGAACCAGCAGCCTACTGTTGCTGCAGTTCTCCAAGGTAGAATGTAAAAGTAACCCTGCATGTTGTCAGTTGATCTGTAGCTATATTATGTTTCTTTTTGGGGTTATAGGTTATACGTTTTTCACCGAAATAACACTGTAGCAAAACTGCAGAAATTGACCCACCCTCCAGGTTCCATTAAACCAAGAACTGCACCAGCACTCAAGGATTCCAGAGAACAATTCTTGAAAATAACAGTAATGTAATGGATGGTTAGTTTTTGTTGTTTGTTGCAATTATGGGTTTATCTCAAATGTGACAGGTCCTCATTAAAAACACATTTATGTTTTTAGATACATGATCTACACACATGCTAAAGTACAAACTTGTTTCCAATCAGCCCTTATCATTGATCAGAAGCTTGTAAAAACAAATCTTCTGCAAATGCTAAGATCACTTTCCATTTTGACATCTGTTGTAACATCCCCCTCCCCTCCTTAAAATTAAGCTTGCGGCAAAGTTCATCTGTCACTCGGGGAGGGTAACAGATGAAAGCAGCAACCAGAGTTACCCAAGTAATCTTACGTGTCACAGAATTGAGCCTCAAATTAAATTTGCCCTGACAGGGCTGGCAGGCCAATGGGAAAAAGAAATATTTGTGCTTATAGAAGCACACATGGAAGGACTGGGTGTATTACTGATGGCTGGAAGTGATTTAAGTCTGAAAAAACAAATCATTAAGAAAGCACAGGGGGGTACAAAATGCAGCTCATATATTAAGTCCTCAAAACAACCAGAAAACCAGCAGTTTAGTATTACATTGTACTTAGTCACTGCGTTCAGTTTAACCTAGAGACCTATATCCTGGAACATGTAAGTGATAAGATATGATAGACTACAATGTTTGTAATTCAAAGGCATACTAATTTATGTATCTGGCCCCTTTGGGGATACATTATATATTTGAATTCATACGTAATGCTCTGCAGAAGCATCTACCTTCATACACTGCCTCATTAAATGGCTGGATGGTTTCACTTATCATTTACACACAAAACTAAACTATGTCAAACAAAGCATACCTATTTTTTTTAAAAAAGCATGATATTCAGAAACAAACTATGCCAAAAAGCTTCACATCTTGCCATGAGGTTTCATTCAGTTTTTGTTTTGTAAGATAAAATTATTTAAAAGAGCAGTCATGCCTATTTTGTGAATTTCAGTTAACGGATTTAATTTAAATCGGCATTAGTGAAGAAAACCCAGGGAGAAATCTTGTCCACGGTTGCCACTGACACTTCTGTCTGCTGCACTTGGCTGATGGGAATACATGCTCATATATTGCCAATGCATTCTACTATAGTAGCTGGGTTCAGCACCGAAACCAGCGATGATGGGGTTTATTCACTAAAGAGAGGTAACAGGTGCTAGGCTATTAGACAAGATAACTATATATGCCACTATACATGGCACAGAGGGGCCAATGCGACTTTAACACAATCATGGGAAGAGATCTCATATTAAAAAGTATCTGACATTGTTGTGTACTTTTGTGACATCACATTCCCTTTGTTTGGCATAGGGAAAAACTGTGCTTTTGTGATTTGAAGATTTGTAACGTTATCGAAATCATTTATTTTTTTCTTCGGTTTATTTTATATGTGATTCCACATACAGCCACCAGAGAGTGTGTACCATTGCAAGGAGTGTACCATTGCAGCGTATTTTGGACTATATACGTGTGTGTGTGTGTATATATATGTATATATATATATATATATATATATATATATATATATATATATATATATATATATATATATATATATATATATATATATATATAAAAAGTTGGGTACACAAAAATGAAACGGGACAATAAACCATGACTGAATAAGCATAAAAGAACAATGGAAAAAACTTTATTCTAATTTGTCAGTGATCATGGTAATTATAAAGCCATATTTAAGTGGTATTGTGATTTGAATGTACCTTTATACATTTGTATATTTAGATTTCTTTGATGTCAGATTTTAACATGATCTCTAACATTCTTACATTTGAAAGATAGAAACTGCAATCTAGGCTCAGTATTAAAACCTTACTTACGTTATATAGTCATGATTGTATGCTGTCTTTAACCTTACCTTTATCTTTTTTCCCCTGATCTAAGTTTGTCCGAGTAACTTCTTGCACATGCTCATAGACTGTCTTACAGGAAAGTTCTTCATACACCAAAAATCTTCAAAATGAGTTAACTTTAATGTTGCTTTCCAAATTGTAAATCTGTTATGTAGAGGATTGTAAAAATAATGAACTTAATTCTGTTCTGTGAGGGAGTTAAAGGTAAAGATGGTGTAAATAGTAAAAGAGTTAGATATTTATAGAGTGAGGGAATAGATTTATAGTTATACTCAATATAACACAAAACCAAGGACCAAATTAGGCTTGAGGTTTTTACAGGAGCAAAATGGGCAGACAAGATGGGTCAAATCGTGCTTATCTACTCTCAATTTCTTTTCAAATTCCTTTGCATGCACTAGGATGCATTGTAGTCCAGGCAAAATTGACAGTAGTTTTTTTTACATGAAAGTAGTACTGCAGTGTGCTAAGCAGCAATCCAAATTAAAAACAAAAATATCTCAATATATATATCTATATCAAATCAAGTTGCATGTGTTTTTTGCATATTTTCTAAGTTTTGTATTATTTTATCAGTGCTGTGTGTTAATGAGTTATATTGGTAGACAGTTACATCATTTCTTTGATGCTGTAGCAGTCCCCAATTTATAAATTTGTAGTGGCTAAAGGATTTTTTTTACTGTAGTTCTCTGAAACCCAACAGTTTTTCATCATATTGCAGCTACATGCTGTAGTCATAATAACCGTATTTGTAACTTTATACCTACAGTGTTCTATGAGGTTGCTATTTATTGCATTATGACTCTAATAATTATATATAATTATACCCTAAAGAAAAACCATCAGCTGGGGAAAAAAGCAATCGCACATTATTGGTTTATTAACTACCTGTGGGCAATTAATACTAATCTAACTTTTCATTATTGTAACAGGACACTATAACAGATGTACACAAATACATACCTGTATTTGTATTATTCAGAGAGAGTCATACTATCGCACAAGATCCCTTCTTGTGCCATGTGCTGAAATTGCAACACTAAGATCCAATAAATTAATTCTATAGAAACTCGTATCACAAAATGTTTTTGTGACATGATATTCTACTTTTGTGAGCTTTAATAACCTAAACACACACACATAATTTGTAGTATTTCCCATGAAGCATATAGATGTTACAGTTAGGTTTGTTCAGTCATTAGTTTAGAAATGATGGTAAACTGGTGTTTTGAGTCACCAATGAGAAACATATGAACAAGTCAAAATCAATTAAGTGTTTTATTCTTCTTACTGAAACTTCATGTGGGCTGTAACCAGTGTATAAATCCTTTCGATAGATGACTGAAAAGTTGATACTCTTTAAAAGTTAAACTCAAGGGATTGATACCTAATTGCTTTCACATTTATAATGCCAACTACAGAAAAAATGAATAGATTGTGGTGGAATAATTTAAAACATTACCTTGTTTCATTGCCCTAAATTGGATTGTGTCTGATAGCGTCATTTTAGTTAACTCCTTCTGTACTAAAATGATATATTCTAACCTTTTAGTAATTGTTTATAAAACTAATATTGTATGTACTTACCAGTTCTGTATGCTTAATTACATCTGGCAAAAAAGTGGATATGCTATAATGCAAATGCTTTATAAAGTAATTAAACTAATATATAGAGTATTTTCATTCTTATAGCTAAAATGTAGCAATCCATTTTGTGGATTCTGTACATTGGAAAACAATATTATTCGAGTAGGGAAAGGACACTGTACATAAAGTGCAACATTTACAACTCTAAGAAAAAAGATCTATGTAGAATCCATGCAACATGTACTTCTAGTGATTATTACTTATGTGTAGGCCCAAAGTATCCTTTAAAGTGCAACATACTGTTACTGCACAAGCATAAATCAGTGTTACCTTTTCTGTAGGTGCATGAGTTAGCAAGACTTTGTTTCAAAAGCTTGCATCCTGCAATCACCCTTCATGAAGATAGGCAAGTGTTAGTGATTTCAAAATGTAGGTTAATACACTGTTGGGCGTTTTGGTTGTGATCTGAAGAACAAACATATTTATTACCACCATATACATTGAGATTAAAACCTTTGCCACCGTGTATGTACCAGGTATGTCACTAAAACTGGTTCTACAGGACCAATTACCTACTTAGTATGTGATGAATTAAAATTGGTTGCAAACCACCAAACAAATCCAGGATTGTATGCAAAGGGCTGTCGGATGAGCACCATTTACCCCATTTATTTTTTAATGCCATAATGAAAGTACTAACCTGCAGTGGGAGGCATGACATGACTCCCTGTCAGATGCCATTACCTACTCCTTCTTGTTTGTGCTGTTTGCTCAGAGTATGTCTAATAGATAGGGCCAATATATAGAAACAGATGTATACACATCTCCTTTTTAAGACCATAAGCATTATTGATAAAGGAACTATTAATGTCATGGAAAGCTGATGCTAGATCCCAAACTTGGCAGCAGGAGCCAGAGCCAAACTAGAACCACCTAAAAGCATAACCTACCCCTAATGCAGTAGGTCCTTGTAGTAGATGGCATTGGCTTCAGGACTAGCAACTCAAGCAGAGCCTTGGTCTGACAAGTGCAGCATCACAACCAACTAACCAAAATATATGTTGAGCATTTTATTATGTTAATAAAGTGACAGCTGAGGAGGTATAGATGAAACCAATTTAACAATGCAGAAGTAAATAATGTGGAGAACTCTTGATGTTGATTTTGGGTGACACTGAGACAGAAACTCTAACATTTTGCCTTTCTCTATATACTTTGGAGCTGACGGATTTGGGCAGTGCATCATATAAACCCACATATTAGACAGTAGAGAGAACCTTAAAGTACTGCCTTCTTTTTAAACCATATAGATACATACACCCCGTACTGCCTTCTTTTTAAACCATATAAATACATACACCACAGTAATTATAAGTACTGATATGTAAAAAAAAAACCCTTAAAAATGAAAAATAAATCAATCACTCATATAAGTGTTTTAAGAGACAACACACATAATGAATTTCTGTTTCTTGTGTGTTCAGAGTTCCATCTTGTGGATGACTGTATTATTACAAATCCCATTCTAAACCATTTGTAGAATGTTGTGTTCAAATAGTTATCAAGCATTGGAGGTTGATTTATGGTTACTAGGTTGCCTCTCATTTGTTCATAATGTGGACTAATCGCCAATAAACAATAGAAAATGTTGCCCATATGTTTTATTAAAAATAATGTCTTGCTCACAAAAATCTATGCATGTGTAGGTAAATATAAATACAATACCATTCAAATGTTTGTGGACATTTCTGTGCTTTTGAAAGAAAATGTTGTCCATTAAAATACAGTGACCCCAAGCTTTTGGGTAGTAGTGTGTATACATAGATATATTACTATATTCAGTTCAGATTAAATTATGAATAAGCTCTAGTATAGGAGTGAAATGTGCTAATCGTCTGTCAGCTTGATTTTTTTTTTCCTCCCCACTGATTGTGAGCACAATTTATTTACGATAAAGTGCAGTGTTTTCAACTAGTGCGTGTCTAATTGTTATTATTGTCTGATGTGTTAATGTGTTTATTGGTTTCCCTGTGTTTATTTGTTCTGTCCTTTGGTTATCTTTCAACCACTCTGCATATTGCTTCAGACCTGATGAAGAGAGGATAACTCTCGAAAGCTTTAAAATTTGTTTTACATCGTGTCTGCTGGACTAATATGGCTAAACCCTTTTACACAACTTTTTTTTATATACATATAAATGTCCTAAATCTTGCACCCTGACTCTACACACAATCATTATATATTATAGTCTTACATATAGGTTTTGGCAAAACTGTTTTGCACTGTGATTTTTTAGTAAATGGCAAAGGGGCTACTCCAAACCCACAGTAAGCCAAAAAACAACCATTAGTAGTTGAGAGTTGCTTTGACCCAGACCTAATTTTACCAGTGATAGCTAGAGACAATGTTTGTGGTAGATTCACATATTGCATGGTCTTTGGTTCTTATGATTTTCAGTGATCCTTGGCAAGGTATTAGTTCCACAGTTATTTATTAATGTGCATACTGATGAAGTACACTAGTATACAAAGCTTCTGATATTACTTCTGAGACATTGTCAATAACATTTATATATGCACACACATTTGAGGATGGGGTCCTACCAGCTTTAATTAAATTAATTGAAAAATATGTCAATGTATGTTTATACTAATGCTCTCTTTGCTCTTTTCCCCCAGAATTGGTGTTGATGGCTTTGGACAGCCTACTGGAATACCAGGTCGACCATCAACAGCTTATGGCTACAGACCGGATGAACAATATTATTATGGCTTTGGTGCAAGATAAAACCAAACATGATTCCTAAATTATCTTATATTATTATCTTAAATTAGGATAATGTTTATGTGTAGCCAGTTTCACAGATAACACGGGGAACAAGCATGCTTCTAAACATTACTGCTATTATGGACTTTAATAATAATTTAATGGAGAACCTCCACATGAAATCACATTATGTAGAAACAAGAAGCCACTTTTTGTGTGTGGAGAGGTGTTAATATAATGCAATGCAATGTAATGTTTAAATTTACTCTTCAAAGATGCTGAAAGTGAAGGTAAAATCTTGTATGAATGTATATATGTGTATGTGTATATATATATATATATATATATATATATATATATATATATATATATATATATTACACAAATATGATTTTGAACCATAAACTTAAGAATGCTATAGATTCAGAATGTTCCTGTTGTATGTATGCATGCTAGTTATGGAGCAAGAGTGCAAGATATCATTACAAAAGCAAAGGGTGTTGTACCACATGCAGAGTTAAATAATGAATTTGTCACTAGGTTTGATTTTCAGTTTTGGAACATGTACATTCCATCATGTATTCTACCCAGCATTATATGCTAGAATAAAAACATAGTTTGTATCACTTTTAAGAGTATTGAAACATACCGTAACGCAGACTGCATCCATGCTGCTACTAATACCATGATATTCACTAGTGGGAGACATGGCGAAGTATAACTGCTGCATATTATGTTCAGTAGAAACAAAATATTTATCTTGACATCGCTAAAGTTAATTCATTACTGTAGATGCTTGTATAGTTTAACGTGTTTGATAAAACTGTTCATTATATTTCCATATTTAATGACATACTAATATTCACTTGCTTGTTTGTGATGAATAAACATGATTAACATGCACAAAATGTTCACTTAAATATTCAATATAAAATACTTTTATCACAGCAAATCTTATTTATATGGAGACAAGCTACAACATAGGAAAATCGGTGTCCAGATAATGTGATTGGCTCCTGCTCCAATTCATTTCAGTGGGAGCTCAGCTTTTATTGACTAGAATGGCAGTGCTACTGATCATGTACAACAATTGTATGTACCAATACCTTGTGCTTTCAGTAGTGGCAATTAGGGGAGAAGATAGTGGAGACAGAAATCGTATTTTCTAATTCCAGTAACTAATGAATGCCAGCGGAGTTCATGGTCGACTCAATGACTACAAGGTTCCCAGGTCCTGTAGCTGCAAAGCAAGCAACCCTCATCACCCCTCCACCACCGTGCTTTGGTATGAGGTGTTTGTGCTGGTGTACTGTGTTTGGCTTTAGACAAACATGGCTCTTTGCATTATGGCCAAACATCTCCACTTTTGTCTCGTCTGTCTAGAGGACACTGTTCCAGAAGTCTTTTGTGGTTTGTTCAGAGGCAACTTTGCAAACCTAAGCTGCGAGGCCATGTTCTTTCAAGAGAAAGTCTTTCTTCTGGCAACCCTTCCAGACAAACCATACTTGTTCAGTCTTTTTCTAATTGTAGTGTCATGAACTTTAACATTTAACATGCAAACTGAGGCCTGTAGAGTCTCTGGTGTAACTCTTGGGTTTTTTAGAATGTATCTGAAGATTGCAGGGTCTGGCCTTGAGATGTATTTTCTGGGATGTTCACTCCTGATAAGATCAGCAACTGTCTTGAATAGTTTGCACTTTTGAATAATCTTTCTCACTGTAGAATGGTGTTATATATATTTGATTATATAGTGAATTGATATTTATAAAAATAATTAACAGTATTCCTGATGCAGATAGAATAAGACATAACCATGCTACTATTATCTCCCGAATGGGGTGAGTTCAATTCACACTATATATAAATTAAACATCAATTTAAACTATTTAGAATAAAATGAAACCTTAATACATTACCAGGAACTCTGTGGGGAGCGTAGTTAATCAGCACCTCAACCAGTCATCAATTATTTGCCTCTAGGGGTTATCCATCATCTCCCCCTAATCAATTCTTTCCCCTTGTTTGTACATGGGCAGAACATTGGGTAAAGTCTGTTTTTAATCAGTAGGTGGCACTCTTTCCCCAGGTATGAAGACCTTAACTGTCATATATTGATCCATTGCATAAAATATTTGACATTAGATTAGAATAAACTGGTGACTAATACATGATTAAAATATTTTCATTGGTTATATTATTTCTTTAACTAGGCTCAGTGAATAGATATTTTCTTATTGAGCTAATATAAACTAATGTTAAATGTATCTATATATATATATGTGTATATGTATATATAGATGCATATAATCGACAGACAGGATAATCAAATGGGATTGAGTTCAAAATACAGGCAACATTTCACACTGAAGTACTCCTCTATATCAGTGCACATCGTCAATGGTAGTATGTATGGAATCAATCTTTATCCATATAATTTCCATCTTCCCGATTCTATTAATGTAATAATATGTTGAGAGTTCAGAATTCGGCCTTGCTGAAAAAGCAAACAGTCCTGGTTTCTGCTGGATGTTTATGTGCAAACAACTGCATTGTGTGACCTTCTTTGAAGCTCCTTGATTTGTAGTTTCTCAGCTTGTAAAGTCCCCCTGGAGGCCCTCTTGTTTATCCACCTGCTTCTTTTATGAGTCTTTTATAAATATATCAGGGTCTTCTATTGTCCCTCTCAGTGCCAACAAACCTTAGTCTATATTGACCCTTGCATATTGGGATTAAAGCAGTGTTTGGCCATATCCAGGCTGTCTACAGACCTCCATCTTGTGCTCTCAGTTTAATAACGTTTATAAGGCACCAAATGCCATAACATAACCCTTCCTAGATTAATGGGCAGCAACAATTTTCTAAGATCCTTGCTGATGTCCTTCCTCCTTGTAATTGTGTTAACATACACACTTGAAAGCTCCAGACTAGATGACTGCATTGGGATGTGTGTTGCTGGCAGGACCGGGCGGTCAGACAGTGTACCTGCGGATCTCAGTAATCCTGCGCACTCCCGCAAGGCTGCCTCTCCTGTCCCACCGGAACGGAGCAGAGTCATGTGACAAATTCACGTGACTGCTGGGTTCCTGGGAGGAACAAGAGAAGAGACGCTGTGTGCGAGCAACGCTAAGGCAGCCTTGCGGGAGTGTGCGGGAAATCTGCAGTTCAGGTAAGGGGGTGGGGGAAGTTTGTATGAACAAGTATGTGTGATTGAGGGAATGAATGAGTATCTGTGAATGATTAGTATCTGTGAATGAGGAAATGAATGTTTGTGAATGATGTTTGCGGGAGCGGGCAGGATTGGACGCATATGTTGCGGGAGCGGGCAGGATTAGACTCATATGTTGCGGGAGCGGGCGGGATTGGACACATATGTTGCGGGAGTGGACACATATGTTGCGGGAGGGAGTGGAACACACAAGATGAGCGGGCGGTAATGGTCAGAAATTCAGCAGGAGCGGGATTTAGAAAACAGTCCCACGAAGGGCTCTACTCCAGACCAGCAAACTTTGAAAATGTTGGCTTTTATAGTGGTGGTGACACTTGCACCTGTCTGCTACTTAGCATCTTAACCCCTTAGCGCCCAGTGACGTTCACTTAACGACCTATGATGTGCCTGACACTTCATTTCATTAAACAAGCTTAGAAAGTGATGTACGATGTCTCGATGTCGAGGCATTCAGCAGCACCGAGATCGGCATCATGGGCCATGTCTGGCCCCTCCCCGTGGGCGTCAACATCTGCAATTTCCCCCCAGGCCGCCCGAAATCTAATCTAAACGGCTGCTGCGTGCTGATTCCACCGGCTGGCGCTACTTTAATACTTTTTTTTATTATTATATTACTTGTTTTTTTCAATCTGATTTAAAAAAAAAAAAAGTATTAAAGTAGCTCCGGCCGGCAGCATCAGCACGCAGCGGCCGTGTGCGACGGCCGCCTAGTGATGGGATCAGCGCCAGCCTGATGGGTGAAGGCTCCGCCCCCTCGCACGGAGCTTTCACCCCTCACGCTGGCGCTGCTCCCATCACTAGACGGTCATCAGATTGCTGGAAATCTAATCTAAACGGCCAATGCATGCTGATGCCGCCGGCTGGAGCTACTTTAATACTTTTTTTTTTTTAGTTAATGTGGCAAGTATTAAAGTAGCTCCAGCCGGCGGCATCACCACACATCGGCCATTTAGATTAGATTTCCAGCAATCTGATGGCCACGTAGTGATGGGAGCAGCGTGAGGGGTGAAAGCTCCGCCCCCTCGCACTCAGACTGCTGGAGCACCGGATGTCGTGTCACTGACATCCTGTTAGCGTAGAAAACGGCAGTCTGCAGCTACCAGAGGACGGAGGCCAGGATGAAAAAGCCCCAAAGTGGAAGAAGTAGAAGGTCAGTAAATGAATTTATTTGTTGTGCAAACTGTATAATATTTTTTTGTATTTGTTAAAAACAAATGTGTGTGTGTGTATGTAAGTGTGTCCATAGGGGCATAATGCTTTTTAAAATTAATTATTTTAAAATGATTAAACAAAAAATAAATTTCTGTGTCTGTATGTGTTCACAAGTTCAGCTCCCCATTGTCACCTCTGTCCCCAATCAGCCCCTCCGAGTGTCACCTCTGTCCCCTTTCAGCCCCCCATGTCATTGCTGTCCCATGTGTCACCTCTGTCCCCTTTCAGCCCCCCATGTCATTGCTGTCCCCCAATGCCACTTAGCTTCCAGAAATGTCTTATACCCACCTATATGCCACTCTGTCCCATGATATGCTTATTAACCCCCTATATGGCCGAGTGGCATATATTGGGTATAAGGCATTTCTCCAGGCAGAGTGGCATATAGGGGGTTAGAAGGCATATCATGGGACAGAGTGGCATATAGGAGGGTATAAGGCATATCAGGGGGGAGAGTGGCAAGCCTGGGGGCAGATGTGAATAACTGGGGGGGCAGGTTGGCAAATAAAAGGAAATAAAAACCAAAAATGTCTCAATCATAGCTTTTATTAAATATAAAAAATAAAAAAGTATGGGCGGGGGAGGAGGCAGAGTGGTGTATGGGAGGGGGGAGGAGGCAGAGTGGAGTATGAGAGGGGGAGATGCCAGAGTGGTGTATGGGAGGGGGAGGAGCCAGAGTGGTGTATGGGTGAGTTATAGTGGTGTATGTGGGGTATTATGAATTTTTAGGCCATATAGGGGGTATAAGGCATATGGATATTAGGCATATCAGGGGGGCATAAACATATCTGGGGTAAAAGGTATATCAGGGTGCTCAGTTGCATATCACTGGCATATAAGGAGTATAAGGCATATCAGGGGGGAGAGTGGCAAGCCTGGGGGCAGATGTGAATAACTGGGGGGGCAGGTTGGCAAATAAAAGGAAATAAAAACCAAAAATGTCTCAATCATAGCTTTTATTAAATATAAAAAATAAAAAAGTTTCTTACAAGAATATCGTGAAGAATAATGTTTTGTTCCACTGAATAAAATGGAACTTTTTCATCTAAAAATGTTTGCAGTAGCAAATGTTTTGATTCTATTATGTCTAATGTATTTCATTTATTAGGGTCTTTTAACACTTTTGCTTTCTGGTATTTTAATACAAATAATGTGATAAAAAGAATGTCTTATAGTTATTTGTACGGCAAATAGTGTGACTCGGGTATGTATAAAGGGTGCGTGTGGGTATAAGAGCTCGACCGCGAGATAAACTATATGGGGCTGGTCTCCAAATGTTTCAAGGGCTGCTTTTCAGTCCCAGTCCGGCCCTGGGCATTTTTAAATGCCCAAAGGCTTCTAGTTTAAAAAAAATGTATGATGTATTCCGGGGGGGGGGCTGGGGGAGACCAGTACCTAATGGCCGCTTGCTAACAGAGCTCCCGTGGTGGCAAGAGGCTATCCCTTTCCATTGGCGGCACTCTGTCACCAACGACCGGGGATAAGTTGGTGGACGAGGCGGACTTTGATTCTGCGTCTCTCCACCCAAAAGTCCTGAAGATGTGCCCTACCTGATGTTCTACAGGTCCGTCAAGCTCCTCTGTCGCTGCATGGAGCGGGGGAGATTGGGGAAGATGGCTGTTTTGATCTTGCGGGAGCACAACACGTAAGGCTGGCGAGGACACTGCCACCACTACCACTTGAGGACATCACTTGTTTCAGGAGGTGTTGTGATTGCAGTGCGTATCCCTTTCGAATATTCCGTTTATTTTAGGGGGGGGGTTCTTTCTTTTTTGTTCCTGTTTTGTGCAGAATCAGCCATCTTCGTAAGCCAGCTTCATCAACCAGAAAATTGAGGAATATTACATAGTTACATAGTTACATAGGCTGAAAAAAGACCTGCGTCCATCAAGTTCAGCCTTTCCTATATCTGTTAATTTGTTGCTGTTTGATCCAAAAGAAGGCAAAAAACCCCGGCTTCGCTCTTTCCAATTTTGCACTAACCAGGGAAAAAAATTCCTTCTTGACCCCAAAATGGCAGTCAGATTTCTCCTTGGATCAATAAGCTGTTTCCCCATAATTAAAGATTATATCCCCGAATATTATGTTTTTCCAGGTATCCATCCAGTTGCAGTTTAAACGTCTGTACAGACTCTGATAAAACTACCTCTGCAGGCAGAGAATTCCACATCCTTATTGTCCTTACTGTAAAAAACCCTTTCCTCTGCTTTAGTCTAAATCTCCTTTCTTCCAGTCTAAATGCATGACCACGTGTCCTATGCATAGTCCTGTTTATGAACAGATTTCCACACAATGGTTTGTATTGGCCCCGAATATATTTATATAACGTTATCATATCCCCTCTGAGGCGACGTTTTTCTAAACTTAACAGATTTAAATTAGTTAACCTTTCTTCATAACTATAGTGCTCCATTCCTTTTATTAATTTTGTAGCCCGCCTCTGCACCCTTTCTAGTGCTATGATATCCTTCTTTAGAAAAGGTGCCCAAAATTGCACAGCATACTCAAGGTGCGGCCTTACCATTGATTTATACAGAGGCAAAATTATATCTTTATTCCGCGACTTGATGCCCCTTTTTATACACGACAATACCTTACTGGCCTTAGCAACCGCAGACTGACACTGCACATTGTTGCCTAGTTTGTTGTCTATAACAATTCCCAAATCCTTCTCATTTGTCATTACCCCTAATTCACTACCGTTTAGGGTGTAGGTTGCTTGTGCATTCGCTACCCCGAAGTGCATAACTTTACATTTATCTACATTGAATTTCATCTGCCATTTGAGTGCCCAGTCCCCCAGTCTATCTAGATCCCTCTGCAGCACAGTAATATCCTGCTCGCCCTGTATAACTTTACCTAGTTTTGTGTCATCTGCAAACACAGAAACATGACTTTCAATGCCTCCTGCCAGGTCATTTATAAATATGTTGAATAAAATTGGTCCCAGAACAGAACCCTGAGGGACACCACTTACCACTTTTGACCAGCTTGAAAATTTACCATTTATAACAACTCTCTGTTCTCTACCTCTAAGCCAATGTTCTACCCAAGAACAAGAATTTGCATCTAGGCCAATTTCTTTCAGTTTGAATACTAACCTATTGTGTGGAACCGTGTCAAACGCCTTGGCAAAATCCAAGTAGATTACATCCACTGCAACACCCTGATCTACACTTCTACTTACTTCTTCGTAGAATGCAATAAAATTAGTTTGACATGACCTATGTTTCATAAAACCATGCTGATTTATGCTAATAATACTATTCTTCCCAAGGAATTCTTGAATATTATCCCTAAACAGCCCTTCAAATACTTTCCCAGCAACTGAAGTTAGGCTCACAGGTCTATAATTTCCGGGCACAGAGTTGGAACCCTTTTTGAAAATAGGAACCACATCTGCCTTCCTCCAATCCTCTGGTACAATTCCTGAAAGAAAAGAATCCCGAAAGATTAGAAACAGAGGTTCACTTATTTCCTGACACAGCTCCTTAAGTACTCGTGGGTGAATACCGTCAGGCCCTGGAGCCTTGTTTTAATGACCAAGTAATTGTAATTTTATTAAAGACAAGAGGCAAATCTTTCTTTACTGAACCTCATAGCAGCAAAGAAGTAAAAACATGTAAACTGATCAACCAATCAGAAACAGTCCTAGTACATATAGCTCCATGCAGGAAAAATAAACTTGAAACTGGGACACAAATTTCCAATCTGTAAAGCAGTTGTCAGCCTTCTGTCAACCTTTGACAACCCGGAACAGGATCATGCCGAAAAAACTTTCCAGATCCACCGCATCATAATATGAATTATGCAGGAATAAAAGAGAAAATCATAACAGTATCTGATAATGGAATATCATACCAGTATATATAGTATCTCACAAAAGTGAGTACACCCCTCACATTTTTGTAAATATTTTATTATATCTTTTCATGTGACAACACTGAAGAAATGACACTCTGCTACAATATAAAGTAGTGAGTGTACAGCCTGTACAACAGTGTAAATTTGCTGTCCCCTCAAATATAACAACACAAAACCATTAATGTCTAAACCTTGGCAACAAATGTGAGTACATCCCTAAGTGGAAATGTCCAAATTGGGTCCAAAGTGTCAATATTTTGTGTGGCCACCATTATTGTCCAGCACTGCCTTAACCCTCTCGGGCATGGAGTTCACCAGAGTTTCACAGGTTGCCACTGGAGTCCTCTTCCACTCCTCCATGACGACATCACGGAGCTGGTGGATGTTAGAGACCTTGCGCTCCCCCACCTTCCGTTTGAGGATGCCCCACAGATGCTCAATAGGGTTTAGGCATGCTTGGCCAGTCGATCACTTTTACCGTCAGCTTCTTTAGCAAGGCAGTGTTCATCTTGGAGGTGTATTTGGGGCCGTTATCATGTTGGAATACCTAGTCTCCGAAAGGGAGAGGATCATGCTCTTGTGCATCATCTTTAGAAGAGGCTTCCTTCTGGGACAACAGCCATGCAGACCAATTTGATGCAGTGTGCGGCGTATGGTCTGAGCACTGACAGCCTGACCCAATGCTGGCAGCACTCATACGTCTGTTTCCCAAAGACAACCTCTGGATATGACGCTGAGCATGTGCACTCAACTTCTTTGGTCGACCGTGGCGAGCGACAATTCTTTTTTTCGGATCCTCAGAGAGTTCTTTGCGATAACACCAAATTTAACTCACCTGCTCCCCATTCACACCTGAGACCTTGTAACACTGAGTCACATGACACCGGGTAGGGGAAATGGCTAATTGGGCCAATTTGGACATTTCCACTTAGGGGCGTACACACTTTTGTTAATAAGGTTTAGACATTAATGGCTGTGTGTTGAATTATATTTGAGGGGACAGCAAATTTACACTGTTTTACAGACTGTACTCACTACTTTACATTGTAGTGTCATTTCTTCAGTGTTGTCACATGAAAAGATATAATAAAATATTTACTATTTACTGTATATATACACACACTCAGGTACACCTTGCTAGTACCGGGTTGGACCCCCTTTTTGCCTTCATTCTTCGTGGCATACTTTCTACAAGGTGCTGGAAACATTCCTCTGGGATTTTGGTCCATATGGACATGATGGCATCATGCAGTTGCTGCAGATTTGTCGGCTGCACATCCATGATGCGAATCCCCCATTCCACCACATCCCAAAGGTGCTCTATTGGATTGAGATCTGGTGACTGTGGAGGCCATTGGAGTACAGTGAACATTGTCATGTTCAAGGAACCAGTTTGAGCTTTGTGACATGGTGCACTATCCTGCTGGAAATAGCCATCAGAAGATGGGTACACTGTGGCCATAAAGGGATGACATGGTCAGCAACAATATTCAGGTAGGTTGTGTTTAAATGATGCTCAATTGGTACTAAGGGGCCCAAAGTGTGCCAAGAAAATGTCCCCCACACCATTACACCATCCCCACCCTGAACTTGAGCCTGTGTGAATTGTAGACTCCTGTTCTTAGCTGACAGGGGTAGCACCCAGTTTGGTCTTCTGCTGCTGTAGCCCATCTGCTTCAAGGTTTGACGTGTTGTGCATTCAGAGATGATATTCTATATACCTTGGTTGTAACGAGTGGTTATTTGAGTCACTGTTGCCTTTATGTCAGTTTGCCCATTCTCCTCTGATACCATGGCATTTGCGTTCACACAACTTCCGCTCACTGGATATTTTCTCTTTTTCGGACCATTCTCTGTAAACCCTTGAGACGGTTGTGCGTGAAAATCCCAGTAGATCAACAGTTTCTGAAATACTCAGGCCAGCCCGTCTGGCACCAACAACCATACCATGTTCAAAGTCACTTAAATCCCCTTTCTTCCCCATTCTGATGCTCGGTTTGAACTTCAGCAAGTTGTCTTGACCAGGTCTACATGCCTAAATGCCATGTGATTGACCGATTAGCTATTTGTGTTAACAAGTAATTGAACAGGTGTACCTAACAAAGTGGCCAGTGATTGTATTAGTAAGTTTATCAAAAACATAAGAAAATAAAAGAAGGTACATTGTTATTAAGGAGGGACTTTACTTGCGCTCCTAACCCTATGTTGTATAGGAAATCCTTTATCACCTTAAGAGAATAAAAAGAAACAATACAAGGAAAGATTAAAAATTTCAGAGAATTTTAGATTATTTTAATTTTAAGGATGTATGGTGGACATATCACCCTTCTGAGCGTGATTCTCATACCTGGGAACTCCCCAGGTTTGTCCCGAAGAACTTAGGGAGAAGTGACGCTTCTTCGGTTCTCTGGGTCAACACCTGAATCCAGGAGTGGGTCCTGACATGCTCCTTTGAATGGGAATGTTTTCCTGCGACATAAGCAGGTCCCCCCACCGACATCAGTGGGGCCAATCACCGACATCATCAGGAACCCCCACCGCCATGAGTGGGACCGCCCAATTTTTCTTTTTCTCACAACTATTGGGGCGCAGCTCCCAGCATACCACATTTAAAAAAAAATCTTGTTTAAAAACAATGATGGCATCATAGATATTTAACCCTGTAAGTGCTGAAATAAATGAAAATACCGGGTATATGAGGTGTTTCCAAAAACAGGACAAATACCTAAATATACTTTTGGAGTTTCTTGTTCCCATTTGCTCTGTTATATTTAGTTTTTATAAGTGAAACTGTGAAATATTTTCTTCCCTAATTTTCCCCACATTTTTAGATATTTTTCATACTAAATGATGGTTTATATATATAATTATTTCAAAAGAAAGCCCTACTTGTGCTGAAAAAAACTATAAAATGTGTGTGGGTGCACTAATGAGTTTGTGGGCAATCACAATTGAATAGAGACATGGTAAAAGCACAAAAACTGCTCTGGTCATTTAGTGCAGATGTGGTTAAAAAAAAAAAACACGGTTCTGGAAGGGGTTATAATTGAATTGAAAACAAACAACGAACAAGTATAGCAAGTAAAACTCTTGACAATTAAGGTGTAAATGGTAACAGAGAGGGAAAAAAGTAGATAATCTTATGACAAACAGGTTAAAGAAGAGCACAGGATTATTACAAAAATAATGAATAGGGAAACATAACTGACAAAATAAATTGGCAATGCTTTTTTGATATTTTTATAAAGAATTATATAACCTCCCCCTGGATATTTATAAATCATACGTGGACAATTATTTTGGGGACATATTACCTCATTTTGGCCTGGACCAACTGCAACCTTTTATTGAGCAAGAAGTATATTGTCAGGGTCCACTTTTTCACTGCCTGAACCATGGCTTTTTCATACATGTGGTATATCAATCTGCTACCACTAGTGGCCACCCTCTGGAGCACTCAGAACTCAATTACCAGGATCAGGTGTACCTTATTACCTGAGTTGAGCCCTAATCATTCCATCCAGCTGCGCCTTGTTTCTGGGATTGAATCCTGGCTACTTCATCCAGCTCTGCCCTTTAGTCAGGGCCTTTGTATTGAAGTCTGTGGACCATTCTGCTGTGGTTTTGTACCGTTCCTGGTTACCTGCTTTTGTGTCCTTATCAAGTGGGCTCCGTGCCCTTCCAAGTAGGCTCCGTGCCCTTCCATGTGGGCTCTGTGCCTTTCGTGCCCTTCCAAGTGGGCTCCGTGCCTTTTGTGCCCTTCCAAGTGGGCTCCCTGTCAAAAGACTTATTACCGCTATTTATTCATCTTGCCATACGTCCGGTTTCTTGCTTACAGACTGTATAACCCTTATTTGCTTGTCCTGTCATATACATACAATATATTGTATTACCTAGATTTCTGCTTGTGGTGCCTTTGTTTGTATAATCATGCATCATGGTTTACAGACCGAACCCCAAGTATCCCCTGCACATGGGCTTCTACCCGACCTGATTACTCGAGTCCTGACATAGATATGCTCATAGATAAGTTAACAATTAACAAGACAATTTAATAATAATTTTTATAAACTTTTAAAGGGTGAGCTGACTGTAGAATTAACTGCTGAATTAAATGAGATTGTTCTAAGTCCCAAAAGTTATTTCTAGGTATAGGGTTGCCACCATTCTTGCAAAAATAAACCATGCTAATAGAGATCACAGTGTATGAGCCTCATCGGAGCGATCGGATATCCCAGCAGGGTCTGACCCCGATGCCCTTCCGGGTGGCGTCAGCAGTGAAGCGATTGAATGCACGATCGCGCAATCGGCGTGTAAAAATGTAACAGTTTTCCGGTGTTCGTGCCGGAAGCTGTTACATGAGATCGGACAGCAGAAAGCCACGATGCTGGCTTCTGCTGTCAGGGGGAGTCCAGGCTGTCAAACGACAGAAGGGCAGGACGTACCGGTATGTCCATAGGGGATTCTTGCGATGCATTTTTTGGACGTACCGGTACATCGATAGGGAGCTGAAGGGGTTATAGTTTTGAATATCACATTTAAAATGTCTTTTTTGGCATATTGTATAAAGAACTATAATACTCTGCAAAACAGTCACTTATCTGATAATTTCAATTTGCTTTCCATTTTAATTTCTCTTTCCTTTCTTCCTTCCCCCTCTATACCAATTTATTATTTGTGTTCATATTATTTTATTATTTATAGTTGTGTCATAATATTTTGTATAGATAAACAAATTAGCTCACGTTCAGCAGTAGTGGCATTGTGATTACATTTTAAACAAGTTAATAGCCAACAATTAATGTTAAGGGGGAGAATATTCAATTAACAATTTCTTCTTACTATGCATAACAGCTATCACCATGTATAGCATTGTAAAGGTAACTTAAATATTTTCAACTTTCATTTCTCTTTCCTTTCTTCCTTCCCAATTTTCTTCCCTTCTACACCAATGCGTTATGTGTATATTCTTTATAGTTGTATGTCATAATATTGTGAATAAACATATTTAATTAAAATACAGTGCTAATGACTTAAAAAAAACATTGTGATTAAATCTGAAAAAAAATCCACTTGGGGGCGCTTATATAAGAAAGAAAAAGAAGAAACAACAAAAATGGTGTATGTAGACAATAACAGCTTCTTTATTTTTTTCTTATATGAGCGCCCCCAAGTGTTTTGGTACTGTTCAGCATTTGGAGAGTGTTGTTGGGTGGCACTTTGAATTGTTCACATTCACAATTTTATTTTATTTTTGGGCTTAACTGGGATTCTCCAACATACATTATATATAACACATCTAACACACACACACACACACACACACACACACACACACACACACATATATATATATATATATATATATATATATATATATATATTCATAACCTTGTGATTAAATCTTAAGCAAGTTAGTAAGCAACAATTTGTTGAATTTATCCCCTTCTATATCAATTCATTGTTTATGGTCATATTTAGTTGTATATCTAACATTGTGTATGAATAAACATATTTAACTCAATTTCAGTGGTAATTTTTCAAAAACAATGTGATTAAAAGGTAATCAAGTTAATAGCAGCAATTTCTGTTAGGGAAAACAATAGATAATAAATCAATGTATTCATTAGCTTGTGTCGGACCCCATTCAGCAAATTTCTCATGAGCTTGAGAAGGATCTTGAAATGTATATAGCGTTCCTTCATAGGTAAAAGATAGAGAGTGTTACCGTTTGCAGGATTCCTGTAGTAGTCCCCATGTTCAGCCCCCTGCCTGTCTTGTTCGCGGTAACTGCGACCTCAACTATTCTTTTGCCTGACCAGTGTTTATTCTATTATCGGTTCATGACTTTGGTATGCCTCCTGACCACCGGTTGGTTCTGCCTCTACTGTACTGTGCCTTCTCTGCCCTTGCTGTATCCATGTACAATTCTTCTACTCCATCTCAAGTGGTGACTCTTGTCGGTCTCTAGAGGGCATCCTCCCCCATTTGGGTTGGGACCCCCAAAGGTATTCCCTTATTTCTTAAAAATGTAGTTAACTCTTTAAATTGTCTACCTGCTTTTCTGGTTGCTGAGGAGATATCTGGAAAGAATTATGGTTCCTTAAATTTTCCATCCTTTATAGTTTTTTTCCCTTATTCCAGGGGTGACCAAGTTTTTTCTGTAGTGGGCCACTTCATCAGAAACATATGACAACGTCTCTTAGAGTTGAGTTGTTTAATTCTTTTGGCTTAGAAATTCTGTGGAATCTTTCAAAAGGGTGAGGTCCCAAGACTTGTGATTTAATACACACATTAAATAAATCTTTTAGATTTTAACCCTTATCCACCACATCAATATACAAAAATCTAGCTCAGTTTTGATGGCCTTTGATCCCTCAAAAAGCCTTTGCGTTAACTGGAGGTTTTTGGAGGCTGTATTGGAAAACTTCGGCATTAGGGGACCCTTTAAAGAAAATACTATGGCCTTATGCTCTTCCCATATTTTCTTATGCTAGAGTATTGGGGCATATGCTTCAATCCAGATGGTTTCTAATAAATAATGTTACAAGGCAGTGATGCCCTCTGGCCCCTATTGGTGAAAGAGCTTAAAAGGAAAAGAAGGTTATACTGCTATAGTACAATACAATACAAAAGAGGCAGGTAGATGCAATTAAAGGGTGATTTAATACAATAATAAATATACAAGACAGTGTTAAAATATAATGTATAAAAACAAATAATGTGGTTTGGGTGCTGTTTGAATTAGCATTTCTAAAATACTCTCTGCAGCAACACTAGTATTCTACCCCTCCTCTAATGTGGTTTGGGGGTTTTTTGAATTAGCGTTTCTAAAATACTTGTGGTGGGGCTGAAGACAAAATAGATATTAAACCTATTGAACCATATGTACTTGTTAGAGACAGACACTCTTAAATGTCTACCTATAAAAAAATATATTATTACTGGCCTAAGGACTACTACAATCATACTTTAATGTTGACCCCAATTCATTCTCTGGAGTATATGATATACAAATTGAATCTGAATAGATGGAAAAGCAAACAATTATTTAAGAATGAAAAGTTATCTTACTAATATGTCTCTTTTAGAAGTTCTTGCAACAAACCTTACCTCAACAAAAGGACCTTCCTGGAATAAATGGGAAAATTAACAAAATAACTCCTTTCCACGGGAAGACTGGATACAAGGAATTATACGAACTAAAAAAAAACAGAGACTCACTACAAAATGTAGATGTGGGAGCGATCTGGAGAACTTTACCCATATCTGGTGGAATTGCAAAAAGTTACAGCCACTACGGAAACAGATTTATGATAATATATTTAAATTATGTGGAGTTAAACTCCAGATGGGTCTGGAGACCACTCTTCTTCATTTGCATTTGAATAATATACAAAAAAGCAGTTCCATTGATTATTGTGGTGACCAAACTGTTTATTGTGAAAATTCTGATAAGATTCCAGTATGGAATACAATATTGCAACAAAATATATGGCATGTAGAATGGAGAGGGGCTGGGCTATGGTTGATCATAACCATATTGGGTGAAGACCCTGGCCCCCGATATTTAGAGGGTGATTAGGTGGATATGAGAAAAAGGGAGGAGAGGAGAAGGATAAAAGGGTTAGGGAGGAAAAGTGAGGGTTATGATGGGGATGGAAGGTAGAGAAGTAAGCAGAGAAAAAAGGATTGTGAAGGGAGGTTACAGAAGGATGGGAAAAAGAAGGAAAGAAGGGGGAGGAGAAAAAGAAAATAGAGAAGAGGGGAAAGAAAGGGACGGAAAAGGAGAGAAAAGGGAAAGGAAAAAACTATATATATATGTGGAGAATTTTTTTGGCCAATCGAACCATCCTCTTCACAGCGTGTTGAGACAATATAGACACATGTCCACGTTGACTCATAACATTTCAAGACTGGAACTTATTATTGCTCTGATGGTTGAAATTGGCATTTTTAATGATTTTGCTTTTAGCCAGCTTCTGTTTTGTGAAGCTCGACAACCTTTTGCTGCACATCACAACTATATTCCTTGGTCTTACCCATTGTGATGAATGACTTAGGGAATTTGGCCTATGTGTTACCTTATATTCATAACCCTGTGAAACAAGAAATCATGGTTGAACAATCTGCTGGAGGAGCAGAGCTGATTGGGGAGACGACTGACCTCCCTCTCACCAGCGGCGCTCCAGAAGCAGGGCCGTCCCTCACATTGGTCCCGGTGGGTCCATGGGACCCAGGTGTCACTTGCTGCCCCAAAGTCATTGTGTGTCTTGGTATGTTTGTGTGTCTGAGCGGGTATGTTAGTGTGCATGTCTGGGTATGTTAGTGTCTGGGTTTATTAGTATCTGAGTATGTATGTTAATGTGTAAGTCTGTTTGGGTTATGTGTAAGTGTGTGTTAGTGTGTATATGTGTGAGTTACTGGGGGAGAGGCCAAATATAATAATGAGTAAGAGGAGAGATATGGAGAAAGGAGAGATATGGGCAGAAAGTGGATACTGAGACAGAAGATAACTTATGAGAAGGGGGAGTGTGTATGTATGTGTATAAGGACAGGTGTGTATGAGGCAGGCATCTGTATGGGTAGTGCTAAGTCTGTGTTGTGTCTATCTATTACTGTTCCTGTTCTGAGCCTAAAGGGTATAGACCAAGTAAATGGTGTATGTTAACCAGACTGTGGGGAGACATAACTGAGAGGAGACCTGAGACTGGGTAAATCCTGTGGATGCAATCTGGGCAAATTCTATGTCTGTATGTAATCTGGTTGCTGGGGCAAATCCGTGTGTGTTTAATCTGGGTACTAGAGCAAGTCCCTATGTGTGCAATATGGATGCTAGGCAAATCATGTGGATGCATTCTGGGTGTTGGGGCATTTCTATGAGTGCACTTTGTGTGCTGGGTCAACAGCTAGTCTGTGCCATCATTGCCCCCCCTCCAACATACAATATATTTAAACACAGTTACGCAAATTACACACACATACTCATCTCACCCCTATTAGACACCCATTCTCTCACACACACACAGACACACATATATATATGCAGATATATCTTGCCCCTCTCACCGCTCCTGCAGCTTTCTCCACGGTTTGCTTGCGCACACAGTGCGAGCAACCTCGGTTCCACAGTAGGGTCACGTGACCCCGATACGTCCCTGTCTCCCTGTGCCGGTTCAAAATAGGTTTAGAAAGGTCCCTTTGGCGAGGTTCAGGTCGCAAGATGCTAAACAATTTTATACTGATATGAACCCTGTAATTACACCAGTGGCTTATGTGGTCACCTTATAGGCAAATCCTATGAGTGCGATCTGGGTACCAGGACTAGCCTCTGGGGTGTGCCACCTGTGAACCACACCAGCAAATTATGGTTTCCAATTTACATACATTATGTATTTAATTATACTTTCAGTGTTGCGTTTGCTTGAGATTTTTCACCTGATCTATACCTGCACTACATGTAGGCAGAAAGAGAGGTTATAGGGCAATAAGTACAAGTAAGGTTTTGCTATTTCAAAACCATTTTTTTTTCTTTCAAATGTGGTAATCCCATTTGGGACATCTCAAACCTTGTAAATTATTTTGTGGTTTTTTTCCCCACACACATTATACTTCAGGTATTAATTTAACCCCTTAATGACAAGACTGTTTCTTTTTCGTAGTACATTTTGGGACAAAGGCTCTTTTAACATTTTTCAGTGTTGCTGTTTAGTTGTAATTTTCTTGTTTCTCATTTTGTACACCCACACACATTATATATTGTTTTTTTCAGGACAAACAGGGCTTTCTTTAGACACATTATTTGTATCATATCACCTAATTTACTATAAAAAAAAAACGATAAAATATGGTGATTTCTTGTTCTCTTTGCACGTTATGGGGCAATAGGTACCAGTAGCGTATTGCTATTTCCAAACCATTTTTCCCCAAATCTGGTCATTCTGCCGCATCTGCTATTTCAGGTATCTTTGAGGCTGGGCAATGCAATTTACCCCATCAAACCATATATTTTTGAAATCTAGACACCCCAAGGTATTTCAAATGCTGGCATTTAACCATTTCCATGCACTAATTCTACCACTAGCCTTTGTCAAACTTTATGGTAGTATGTATTTTTTTTTTACACACGTTGTACTCCAGGTATAAATTTACCGCCCCTGGTATATGTCCGTGTCAAACAACACCCCAGTATGTGTTCAGCAACATCTCCTGAGCACAGAGATACCCCCCATGCATGGGTTTGCCAGGTTATTTGGGAGGTGTGTATTTTTGTGCCATTTAGACATCTGGTCAGTCTGTGCCCACGTCCCATATTTGGGACATCTTTGAAGCCGGCCAATTCAATTTACCCCATGAAATCACACATTTTTTAATACTAGGCACCCTATGGGCATTTATAATGCCAATATTTTAACTCTTTCCATGCAGGAATTTTTTTGGGAAGATATAGCGCTAATTGTAGGACTTGCTCATAAAAACTTATATATATATATATATATATATATATATATATATATATATATACCGTATTTGCTCGATTATAAGACGACCCCCCAAAATCTAAATATTAATTTAGGAAAAAAACAAAAAGCCTGAATATAAGACTACTCTATAGGAAAAAAAGTTTTACTAGTAAATATTAATTCATGTAAACAATTTTTTCATATTTAATAAAAGCTATGATTGAGACAGATATATATATTTTTATTTCCTTTTATTTGCCAACCTGCCCCCCCAGTTATGCACATCTGCCCCCAGGGTTGCCACTCTGCCCCCAGAAATGCCTTATACCCCCTATTTGCCACTCTGCCCCATGATGTGCCTTTTAACCCTCTATATGCCACTCTGCCTCCAGAAATGTCTTATACCCTCCTATATGCCACTCTGCCCTATG
Source organism: Spea bombifrons (assembly GCF_027358695.1). Classification (NCBI taxonomy): domain Eukaryota; kingdom Metazoa; phylum Chordata; class Amphibia; order Anura; family Pelobatidae; genus Spea; species Spea bombifrons. The sequence continues at coordinate 15,358,437 of NC_071092.1, read as the reverse complement.
ATATGCCTTTTAACCCCCTATATGCCAGAGTGGCATATAGGGGGTTAAAAGGCATATCATGGGGCAGAGTGGCATATAGGGGGTTAAAAGGCATTTCTGGAGGTATATATATATATATATATATATATATATATATATAACTGCTAACAGCAATCACACTCCTATCAAGCCAAGGCAGCCAGTACATGCTGGAACCTGGGGATGATAGGAGTGTGAGTACAGCCTCCCTATGCCATGCTACCACCACCCCCCTTACACATCCATGCTATCACACACTCACTCATTTGCAAACATTTAAATACTCATTTATTCCATTAATCACACATACTTGCTCAAAAACCCTCCCCCACCCCCCTTACCTGAACTGCAGATCTCTCACTCGAAGACTTCTGCAGGGGCCTGGCTGTGCGAGCAACTTCTCTGGCCCCTCCCCCAGAGGAAGGAGGGGGGAGGCAGTATTATGTGACACTCTGCTAGCTTCCTGTTCTCCTGCTGCTAGTAGAAGAGACGCTGCTCACGACCAAAGCACCGGTAGGCAGCCTGGCCCCAGCGGACATTTTTTGAGGTCTGATTATAAGACGACCTCGATTATAAGACGGCATTTGCTCTGAAAAAAACTTGTCTTATAATCGAGCAAATACGGTGTATATATATATATATATATATATATATACATATATATATATATATATATATAAATTGCACTTTTTTGGTGACAGTGGGGTATTATTTTTACATGCACCACGGCGATCAGGAGGTTGTGAAGCCCCCTCTGGGACATTGCAGTCTTGCCTCAATGAAGAGGCAGCCTAGAATGCTCCTCACCAGATTTGCATCTGGCTCGGGGGCGTGTTTAACACATGTACATGGATTGACGTTAAGGGGCTAAAGCAAGTGGTATAGGTCACTTCAAAACAACGCTCCAATATGTGCTCAACACATCCTGAGTACAGCGATACCACCCATACATGGGTTTTTCAGATTGTTTGGGTGGTAAAAGGCCACATTTGAGAAGTGTGCATTGTTCGACTTGGAACTTTGACATCTGGTCATCCTGCCTCCATGTCCTATTTGGAACATCTTAGAAGCTGGTCGATGCAGTTTACCCCAATCAAATCATTTTTTTAGTTTGACAGTTAATGACAATCGATGTGCCTGGCATGTCGTGACTTTAAAGGAGTGTAGAAAGCGATCTTCGGTCACCCAAACGGTGTTGCTATAATGCCTCCAGGTCCAGGATTATAACACCGGAATCCAGATCCCCCGCTACGCTGCAGGGGACCTGGATTCCCCTCACTGTCGGCCGGTCTCTCACTTCTGTCTCTCTCCCCCTCCCATCTGCCTCCTCCCCCTCCCATACATCACTCTGCCTCTCTACCCGGCACCGTTCCTGACATGCACTTTCCCTGCAGCTTCATAGAAGCCTCAGTGTAAGTGAAGGTGAGTAACGGAGTCTGTCTGTGCAATGCAGACCCCCACCGGCTGACAGAGAATCATCCTCTCTGTCATCCGGTGAGGGTCTGCATCGCACAGACAGCCTCCGTTACTAACCTTCACTTACACTGAGGCTTCTATGAAGCTGCAATGAAAGTGCCTTCAGTAACGGAGCTGGGTAGAGAGGCAGAGCGGTGAATGGGAGGGGGGAGGAGTCAGAGGGGTGTATGGGAGCCACCCTCCAATACACCACTCTGGCTCCTCCCCCTCTCATACGCCACTCTGCCTCTCTACCCGGCTCCCTGGTGTCTTGTCAGAAACGGAGGTTCACAGGAGGCAGAGTGGAGTATGGGAGGGGGGAGGAGGCAGAGTGGAGTATGGGAAGGGGGAGGGGGCAAAGTGATGTATGGGAGGGGGAGGAGCCAAAGTGATGTATGGGAGGGGAGGAGGCAGAGTGGAGTATGGGAGGGGGAGGAGGCAGAGTGGAGTATGGGAGGAGCCAGAGCGGAGTATGGGAGGGGGAGGAGCCAGAGCGGAGTATGGGGGGGCCAGAGTGGTATATGGGAGGAGGCAGAGTGGAGTATGGGAGGGGGAGGAGCCAAAGTGATGTATGGGAGGGGAGGAGGCAGAGTGGTATATGGGAGGGGGCAAAGTGATGTATGGGAGGGGAGGAGCCAAAGTGATGTATGGGCGGGGGAGGAGGCAGAGTGGTGTATGGGAGGGGGGAGGAGGCAGAGTGGTGTATGGGAGGGGGAGGAGGCATAGTGGAGTATGAGAGGGGGAGGAGCCAGAGTGGTGTATGGGAGGGGGAGGAGCCAGAGTGGTGTATGGGATGGGGAGGAGCCAGAGTGGTGTATGTGGGGTATTAGGGCATATAGGGGGTATAAGGCATATGGATATTAGGCATATCAGGGGGGCATAAACATATCTGGGGGTAAAAGGTATATCAGGGGGCTCAGTTGCATATCACTGGCATATAAGGAGTATAAGGCATATCAGGGGGCACAGTGGCATATCAGGGGGCACAGTGGAATCTGGCATATAAGAGGTATAAGGCATATATGGGGGCAGAGTGGCAAGCTGGGGGTCAGATGTGCATAACTGGGGGCAGCTTGGTAAATAAAAAAATTTAACCGAGGCTTTTTTCTCAGTTTTTATTAAATATGAAAAATAGTTAACATATGAATTAATATTTACTAATAACTTTGTATTAAAACCTAGTTTGAGAAACACTGTGTTTGGGTTCTTGTAGCTTTTATTATGTCAGTAAAATAAGAAGGTGAATAGAGAGAAGCCATTGCAATAAAGAGATGAAAGTGTAAATTGTACGTTTTTTATTGCAATTTTTCTTCAATTTAAAATAATGTATTTTTTTATCAGATTAATCGATTAATTGAAAAAATAATCGGCCAACTAATCGATTATTAAAATAATCGTTAGTTGCAGCCCTAATTGCCACCTCCCACATCCAAGCCACGTGGAAATCCAGGCGCAAACTCAAACTTATACACACGTTTCTCACACACATAACCAAACATGCTAACGTATGCAGACATAAATACCGCCGCTTGAGTCCCATGAACCCCCCCCCCCCCAGAACCCATGTAGGGGCCAGCTCACTTCACAATAATTACTTAATGGGGAGGACATTAGTAAGTTAGCTAATAGTGTTGTTTGGTTTAGTCACGCATACGTAGTAGGTTTAGGTTTATGGATGCTTTTATTAAGCTTATTTGATCAGGACAAGGGTTTCATGAATTAGTGAGTAAGTGCTGTACATAGTAAGGGGGAAATGGTTGTATTAAATCACTTGCAGCTGAGCATGTCTGAATTTGAGCCAGACGAATCTACCAATTACTTTCTTGACGAATGAGCTCCCTACAAAAAAAAAACTTATCAGAACATCCTTGTGAACATTTTACTAACAATACAAAACGTAAGTAAACTGCATTCACAAAGTTGTTTAATCATGCCATTTAGTACTGATACACAAAACGTGCAATTACTTCTAGGTTTCCCTAGAGTCCAGTCGAGAAAAACGTTGTCAAGCCCTGGACACAGAGCATCCAAAAGAAAATACCGACAGCGCAAATGTTGGTAAATCAGCTCCCAAACACCCAAGTACGTACCAACGGTACTAGAGACGAAAAAATACTGGTCATGGATGGTGTCTCTAGTGTTTTGAATTATGTTTTCGTCAGCAAGACGGTAAGGCTTTAGCCAATCAGCGCTGTAACAAGCGGTAAGGGGCGTGGTTATGTTAACTCAGGACGTGTGGACTGGTAAACAGGTCTTTTCCGGGTTACAAGAAGGTGGGGACGAGTTGAGTCACAGGAGCCGGGGTGGTTGCTAAGGTGCGCATCGAGGGAGGGGGTGGAACGAGGGACCACGGAACTGATGCCTCGGTTCTTGTTGACTGACAACTGGATATTGCGGTAACTGTTGTACAGGTGCCCAGCTGGTCCATTTTGGTGCCCTACAGTACATCAGGGGAATCAGCCATAACTTAAGAGATCTAGTTGATTTTATATCCCGGGCCGAAGCATGTAAAGCATATTGTGGTATTTTCTCTGTATATATAAATATATATAAATAATGTCTGTGCTCTGTCTTGAATTTGCGAAGGGGATGTCGTTATATTTGCCCTCAGCCTGAGACAGGTTGTTATTATACAGCCTCCTACAATTTTTTGTGGTACACTCGATTATTTAAGGAAAGGTGATTGTTAATTCCACTGGCAGGGTTTAAGGTAGGCATTCCTGCGTACGGCTGCAGGATTATGGGCTCGGAGAGCAGTTCCCTTCGAGGATTTACGCTCCAGGATCCACCTTGGACTCAACCGTCGGGGCTTACAATCTACCCAGCACTACTAGCTGATGGACGTCCAGCTTCAGTTTTTGTTTATCAACCGGAAAACCAGGACAAGGTCGACAAGGCTGCTAAGGTAGAGTGAAAGCATATCCCAATTTGAATATTAGGGAACAGCCCCCAGATTGAGAATTCTGTCCCCATAAACTAACTGTCCCTGGAAATATACCCTGATCCCCTTGCAAATCTGACGGTAAGTTAAATTTCAGAAGTACAATTTACACTACCTTGCTTATTACTTACAATGCCCTTGGATTTTAAAAGAATCTGGTCAATTTATGCTAAACTTAGTTGTAAAATTTACTTAAGTGGGTTTAGGTCAGGTGCTTTGCGCAGGTGTGTTGCTGGTCAGTTGTGGATACTGTGTGATAGACCGGACTGGCAAATGCAAAATCAGAAAAGCTTTTGTCTTTTTCACATGTTAAATATAATTGTGGTGAATCTTAAAATCGAAGTTAGTATTCTTTTATAAAGGGCAGTTGAAAGGACTGTGCTCTTGCCCAAAACAAAGGGATGCATTAAGATGCAGTATTGTGGGTACCTCCAAGATCTTGAAAGCTTAATGGTTTGTTCCTTTCATTCTTACTGGTCCACTAAAAGGTTTCGCAGCCCACCCTTGACCAAATGAGCCATGCCAGGCATTTTGCTTGCCCAGCTTTAACATTTAAAAAAGTGTCTGGCTACATCGCCAACTAATGAAATTAAAAAATGTCTGTGATGTGCTCCTTGCAAATACATGGGGGGTTCTGTAAAGTCCTCCATATGCATGTGCCCCTTTCCCCACCACCCGTTGTCCCATTGAACATAACATGCTCTAGCACTGGGTTGGCAAACACCCATAGGGCCAACTGGGACCCTGGTGTGCATGGGTGCAATGGAGTGTCCCTTTAATATGGAAGTTTAGATTAGATATACTTGTACTATACCAATTTACAATACACATTATGTATAAATGTTTTACTTCATTAACTGACCAACTTTAAAGTCTTCTAAGGATTACTTAATCGGTATTTCAGGTTATTGGGGTTGTTCATTTACACAATGGTGCTTCCCATGTTCTTGGCGTTGCCAGTGATCAAATTTTAACTGGTGACAAATAGTAAATTACTGTAACTTTCACTTTGGAAACCTTTAACTAGTGCCAGATCTTGTGTAGGACTATGGTGTTGCATCCAATATTAGCAGCCACTTACGATTTAACGCAACTGCCATTGTTAAATTCTCTCATCTTTCGGAACTATAAATGCTGCTTCCAGCTCTTTTTCTCAGAGAAAGGCTTTTTTATATGCAATTGTGTTTTCAAAATCATAATACGAGATGCAGATGTTTTGCTCTTAATATTAAGTGCAGTCTTTATCTTCATTCAGATTTTCTTATTTATGCTCTGTATTCCCCCTATTCAGCATCTGAAAACTCTACGCCACCCATGTCTGCTACGTTTCCTGTCCTGTACTGTAGAGGAAGATGGTATCTACCTGGTCACTGAGCGTGTCCAGCCTTTAGAGATGCTAATCCAGAAACTATCTGCTGATGAAATCTGTGCTGGTATTTTTGATATCTTGCAAGCATTGGTCTTCTTACATGACAGAGTAGGTGTCCGCGTTTATGCGTTGTACCATTTCCTGCTATTGTGTTATGATGATCAGGGTTATATATATATATTAAAAAAAAAAAACAACAACAAAAAAAACTATTGTAGTTCAAAGTATGAAAAGTGATTTTATCCTTGTTAACCCGGCAAATAGTGCTGTAGGTTTAAGTGCATCAATTGTATACGAATAGATGTACTTTGGATGAACCAAATGTTCTCGACCACTTACTGGGGCTGCTTACAGTAGCCAATTGATAAAAGGAAAAAGCATCCATTGGCATCAAAGGGAGCTGTTTCCATACATGTGCTGTGTTTGTTAAATATCAAGAGTGAAAGTTTAAACTGCCGCAGCTTTTGCATACCAGTTTTTCTTCCGCTCCAACTGCAGTTATTTATTTATGAGGATCAATGTGTCTCACTTGTGCCCATTTTTCCCTCCTCTTTCTTTAGTGTCCGATTTGGTGTTCTCTTCTTATGGGTAATCAATGTTAATTCTCTTTGCAGGGCAAGGTTTCTCATAACAATGTGTGCTTGTCATCTGTGTTTGTTAGTGAAGATGGCCACTGGAAACTGGGTGGTATGGAAATGGTCTGCAAGCTGACTGAGGTGGCTCCAGAGGTGAGTTCATCCTATAGATAAAAAAAGACAGGAAAAGTAGGTTTAGACTTTGGAGTTATCTAGTCAGCATTTTATATCCCATTTTGTCTACATTCTGCACCACTTGAATGAAATAGTAATGCTCAAAATTGACATGAGATTTGGTTCTGTTTGACATTTGTTGGACGTATTTTAGGTATACGAAGTTGGGAGAATATCAGTTGGACTGCGTTTAAACGTTTAAGGGATAGATGTACAAGGTATAATAAGTGCTGGTTTATAACATGTACGGTATGTCACAAAAGTGAGTACACCCCCTCACATTTTTGTAAATATTTTATCTTTTCATGTGACAACACTGAAGAAATGGCACTCTGCTACAATGTAAAGTAGTGAGTGTACAGCCCGTATAAAAGTGTACATTTGCTGTCCCCTCAAAAAACTCCACACACAGCCATTAATGTCTAAACCTTGGCAACAAAAATGAGTACACCCCTAAGTGGAAATGTCCAAATTGGGCCCAGAGTGTCGATATTTTGTGTGGCCACCATTATTTTCCTGCACTGCCCTAACCCTCTTGGGCATGGAGTTCACCGGAGCCTCATAGGTTGCCACTGGAGTCCTCCTCCATGACAACATCACGGAGCTGGTGGATGTTAGAGACCTTGCGCTCCCCCACCTTTCCGTTTGAGGATGCCCCACAGATGTTCAATAGGGCTTAGGTCTGGAGACGTGCTTGGCCAGTCCATCACCTTTACCCTCAGCTTCTTTAGCAAGGCAGTGGTCATCTTGGAGGTGTGTTTGGGCTTGTTATCATGTTGGAATACTGCCCTGCAGCCCAGTCTCAGAAGGGAGGGGATCATGCACTGCTTCAGTATGTCACGGTACATGTTGGCATTCATGGTTCCCTCAATGAACTGTAGCTCCCCAGTGCCGGCAGCACTCATGCAGGCCAAGACAATGACACTCCCACCACCATGCTTGACTGTAGGCAAGACACGCTTGTCTTTGTACTCCTCACCTGGCTGCCCCCACACACGCTTGACACCATCTGAACCAAATACGTTTATCTTGGTTTCATCGGATCACAGGACATGGTTCCAGTAATCCATTATCTTAGTCTGCTTGAGTTCAACAAACTGCTTGCAGGCTTTCTTGTGCATTATCTTTAGAAGAGGCTTCCTTCTGTGATGACAGCAATGCAGACCAATTTGATGCAGTGTGCGGTGTATGGCCTGAGCACTGGCAGGCTGACCCGTTCAAACTCTGCAGCAATGCTGGCAGCCCTTATACGTCTATTTCCCAAAGACAACCTCTGGATACCACGCTGAGCACATGCACTCAACTTCTTTGTTGGTGGGGCCTGTTCTGAGTGGAACCTGTCCTGTGAAACCTCTGTATGGTCTTGCCCACCGTGCTGCAGCTCAGTTTCTGGGTTGTGGCAATCTTCTTATAGCCTAGGCCATCTTTATTTAGAGCAACGATTCTTTTTTTCAGATCCTCAGAGAGTTCTTTGCCATGAGGTGCCGTGTTGAACTTCCATTGACCAGTATGCGAGTGTGTAAGAGCGATAACACCAACTTTAAAACGCCTGCTCCCCATTCACACCTGAGTCCTTCTAACACTAATGAGTCACATGACACCAGACAGGGGAAATGGCTAATTGGGCTCAATTTGGACATTTCCACTTAGTGGTGTACTCTTTTGTTGTCAAAGTTTAGACATTAATGGCTTTGTGTTGAGTTATTTTAAGGGGATAGCAAATTTTCACTGTTATACAGGCTGTACACTCACTAATTTTTGTAGTAGAAATATGAAAATATATAATAAAATATTTACAAAAATGTGAGGGGGTGCACTCATGTTTGTGAGGTACTGTATATGCATTTTAAAGATGGGAGGTAAGAGTATCCTGTATAACCCAGCTTCTTGCAAGTTGTTCTCAGTACCTCAGATTTGTGCCATTTGAGTGGAATGGTCTGTTTTTTTTTTTTTGTTTTTTTTTTTATTATTACCTGCGAAACTCTGAAGAAAAACCTGTGTTAAGAGACATGCTTTTGAAATAATCTCAAAACAGGCTTATTTTGGACTCAAGACATTTATACTCATCACACTTCATTCTCTATTGAGGTAGTTTATATTCAGGTGACTAAAACTAATGTGCCAATACTGTTTCAACTTTTCAACATCCATCTTTTTGCATGGTATATTTATTTCAAATAAAATATTTTCCGGTATACCAATATTCTTATAAAACATGCCCCATTACTCTTTGTATAGAGTAGTAATATTTTGTTTGGCTCTTTTATTTAAGAGACATTCCTACCACCATTTGCACTTTTTAAACTGTCCCTTTAATGTAGAATGGTATTATTTGTATAATTTCTGTAGTTTGTTGCTCTGTTGTGTAATGAATCCCTGTGCAGACCTGCTAATGATTTGCATATCTCAAGATAGTTGTACAAGTAGACATTAAATGAAAGAAGTCTCTTGAGATTCTGTTGCTTACTTAATTAGTGAATCTCATCATTGTCTAATTTTCCTTTCCTTGTGTATCTGTATGGATCATGTGTAATGCTGTATGTATTGAGTTAAATTGATATACTTTTACCTTGTTCAGCCAATATGATTAAAGGGGTTAAGCAAATTACAGTTAATACAGCAAAGGAATTTAAGTATTCACAAGATGGGTATAAAGCTAAAGATTACATTAGGTAATTTTTTACTATTCCTTAATTAAAAAGAAGCGCTCCATAAAACATAACCGCTTGGATTATTTTGTTATTCTTCTTGTAAATACCTTAATGCATGCATTAATGCAAGTCCCAGCTCTTCTCTATGGAATAAAATGGTGTGACTGTGGAGATGTAGATTCTGAAATGAATAGTTATTGCCTCCAGTTTTAAGGAGGAACAAGGAGTGCTAAAGAACTGGGTAATGCTAAAAAGAAAACCATGGTGTGCAACTAAGTGTTTGCTTTTATAAAGTTATATTGAAGACCATATTTTTCAAAATCAGCCTGGAAAAAAAATCAGATAACTATTACATAAAAAATATCTTTGTGTGGTAATTGCTTCTCAAGCAAGCATTACCGTATTTGCTCAATTATAAGACAAGATTTTGTCTTAAGATTTTGTCTTAAGATTTTGTCTTAAGATTTTGTCTTAAGATTTTGTCTTAAGATTTTGTCTTAAGACAAGATTTTGTCAACAGAGTAAATGATCTGAAAAATCCCCTTGTCTTATAATCGGGGTCGTCTTATAATCAGACCTCAAATGTCTGACTACGAGACTAAGATCCAGATCCCCCGCAGCGCTGCAGGGGACCTGGATCCTCCTGTCTGGTAACCTCCACTGCTGGTGTTTATGACTCCCTGGTGTGTAGTCGGGGCAGCGGGTAGACGTCGACGCGCTTCGCGGAGGCAACTTCCGCTGCAGCCAGAAGGAGGTGCCGTTAGCAGCGGGGGTTGTCTGCACAGTGGCATTTAGAGGGTTAAAAGGCATATCATGGGGCACAGTGGCATATAGGGGGTATAAGGCATTTCTGGGGCACAGTGGCAAGCCTGGGGACAGATGTGCATAACTGGGGGGCAGGTTGGAAAATAAAAACAAAAAAATATTTTTCTCAATCATAGCTTTTATTAAAAAAAAAAAAAAAAGAAAAATAGTTCACATGAATTAATATTTACTAGTAAAACATTTTTCCTATAGGGTCGTCTTATATTCAGGCTTTTTCTTTTTTTCCTAAATTAATATTCAGATTTTGGGGGATCGTCTTATAATGGAGCGGTATGCCAACTGTGTGTACATACTGTACATAGAAGACAGTAAAATTATCTTGGTTACCTTTTTTGTCGTTTTTACAGTCTGCAGAATTTGGAATTGTTCCAGTATCTCTCAGTCATGCCCGGGATGCATTCTCGTTTGGACGGCTGGTTGAAAGTCTCCTGGCACTCATAAAAGATCAAAGTAAGCTACAATGCTACGTTCCTTATTTAGCAAAGTTATTTGCATTGTGTCTTACACCTGTATGGTGAATCAGGTCATTTTTGCCTAGAATAACAAAATGTACAAATCTAATGTGAATTAACCCTTCAAGGACAGAGCTGTTTTTTGTATCCTTCGTGAAGATGGCTGTTATAACATTTCTGTGGTGCTCATGTTTAGCTGTAATTTTCTTCTTTCTCATTTACTGTACCCACACAACTTATATATTGTTTTTCAGGACAAGAATGGCTTTGTTTAGATACTGTTATTTTGATCATATAATTTACTTAAAGAAAATTTAAAAATATGGTGAAGAATTGAGAGAAAAAGTACTGACTACAAAAGCTAATGAAAGTGCTAAATAGATTCTATTTGTCCTGTGTTTAGAAATACCCAATTTTTGTTACTTATTGCCCCATAAACTGCAAAAGAAAATCATATTGTTATATCAAAACCATTTTTTCAAATCTGGACATACTGTCCCAGTGTCCTATTTGGGACATCTTTGAAGACAGTCAGTTCAATTTACCCCATCAAAACATATATAAAAACTAGACACTCTAGGGGTATTTCAAATGCTGGTATTTTTACACTTTCCATGCACTTATTCTACTACCAGGCTTTGTCAAACTTTGTGGCGGTAATTTGTTTTTGTTTTTACTCTGGTATGTGTCACTGCCAAACACCCCAGTTTATGTCCAGCAACATATCCATGCATGGGTTTGTCAGGTTGATTATGGGGTAATAGGCCTTATTAGGGACATGCACAATTCGGTTTTTCAACTTGGAATTTTGATATTTTGAAAATTCTGCCACCATGTCCTATTTGGGATGTCTTTGGTTTCATGAGGATAAATGTAATTGGTCCGCTTCATATATGTTTAAAAACTAGACACCATAGGGTATTTTAAATGCTGATATTTTCACCCTTTCCATGAAATTCTCCTAATAGCAATTGTCAAGGGTTTGGGTAGCATTTATTCTTCTTCACACAGATTGTATTTCAGATATGAATTTACTGCTCCCAATACTGCAGCCAAATACCCCAATGTGTGTTCAGTAACATCTCCTGAGTATAGGATACCACCCATACATGGGTTTTTTGGGTTGTCTGGGGGCCAAATGACCACATTTGGAAGGTGTGCATTTTTTGGAATCTCGACCAACTGTGAACCCAGCCAATTTGATTTACTCCATCAAATCATACTTACATCAAATCAAATTACATTGTGATTAGTAAGCTTGGCTCCATTGACTTCCTTGGTTGAATGCAGAGACTAACTTGAGAACTTGTTTGCCATCTTGCATAATGCTGTAATGCTTGTGACCGCTCTCTGGATATCGAGGCATTTTAGCAACACCATTTAAGTTTACCTTCGATTACTTCCTAACTTCTTTTAAACGGGCAGCCGTAAGGCTGCAGCTTACGATTATTTTCATAATCGATTAGTTGGCCGATTATTTTTTCAGTTAATCGAATAAAAAAATAAATGAAAAATGTACATTTATTTAAAATAATTTAATTAACAAACAGGATGTTAAAAACAAACAGCAGAATAAAAAAAACTTTGATAAAAATGCATTTCTTGTTTTTATTTCCTGTGACAGAATGACCTGTCATACAGGGGCCCAAGGTACTCAGAGATGGCTCCAGCCTGGCTGCCAAACAGGCAGGAACTCCATTGTTAAACTAATCCCATTAACAGGATGGCTACCAGGGGGATATTCAGTAGCTAAAGGGGATTAAAGGTTGGGTTGTCTACCTGTTTATCAATGTTAATTTATGTTAATGAAGTTCTGTGGCTATATCGGTCTATGTTTTACAACAATAAACGGTTCATTCCTGCTGTACTCAATTCAAGGTAGTTGTGTGTCTACTTATTGGGTACACATAGCAGGGTTCCAAGGTGCGCATGCTGGCTGGTGCTGGAAGTGATTCCGGGGACCACAGGAGGATACGTGTGGGTGATCTCTGGGAGTTACTACAGCTCTCTTGGTGAACCCGTTACATTTCCCAACCTGCCTCCCCAGTTAGGCACATTTGAGCCCAGGCTTGCCACACTGTCTGCCACATATGCCACATACCCCCAGATATGCCACTCCGCCCCCTCAAAAAAATATGCCTTATATACCCTATATGCCTTATATCCCCTAATATGCCACTGTGCCCCCGATATGCTTAATACCCCCACATATGTCACTCCGTCCTCCCCAAATCTGGGCAGACAGCACAGCCACTCAGAGCCCGCCCCCGAGCCTGAGATCACTCCCACGGAGTGAGTCTGTAGGCTGAAAACGCGGTTGCTGCAAAACCAGCAATCGGGTTTTCAGCTGCCCCAGGCAGCTTCAGGGAAGGGGGTTGTGTGTTGATTGACCTGACACAACACCCCCCTGCTGCCTGATTGCTCCATGAGAGCGACAGTGCAGCGTTAACCCCTTCAATGCCGCTTTTTGTACGGGGCTCTGCTGCTGGTGGTCTGCCTGGAAGCCTAGGCGGAGCAGCAACAGCAAAAACGAGCCCCCACAAGCCCTTTGATGATTCCTGTAGGCATGGAAGCCTACAGCAGTCATCAGAGACTCCCCCCCCCCCTGCAATGGCTGGTCCCAGCTTCCAGAGGCAGCTTCAGGGACAGGGGAGAGGCTTCTTCGGTCTCCACATGAGTGTGGAGACCAGCCCCAACACCCCCCTGCTGCCTGATCGCTCCCTGAGAGCGACAGTGCAGCGTTAACCCCTTCAATGCCGCAATAGTGTATGACACATTCGTGGCATTGCAGGGGTTAACATTTGTCCCCACAAGCTTGTGGGGACTAAATATCAGTCAATGCTGTGCTCCAATGGAACATCAGCATCGAAAGATAAAAATAATAAAAAAAAACAAAAACAGCACTTGACCTGGAAGTCCAGGGTGCTTCCAGGTCAAACGCTGTGAGTTTAGTAAGTGGGCTGATGATCAGATCACTCCTGATCCATTAAAAAATCCTGGCTCCTAACTTTTTTACCTGGCGCCTAGATTCACAACAAATTTGTCAAGCCCTGCACTAATGTGTATTTGTTCTTTAAAATTGCACCAAACTATAAGGGTGCGGCCTATAATCGGGCCAATACAGTATTTCACAATTGTTTTTTTTTATTTTTGTGTCATTTGCAATAGTTTTCATACCTGTGATAGCCGAGCGCTTGTGTATTTTGTAAGAAAAGATCAGTGTTAAACTATAGACAATTTTTCACAGCATTCTTTGCTCATATTTACCAAGGCTGCCAATATTAGTTGAGGGCACTGGATGTATCACTTCATCTACATGAAATATTTACTTAGGCTGGTAGTGTATTCTTAGAAAATGTGCTCGGTATGTATGGTAGATGTACTGTTCTTATAATGTAGATTCACTGATTAACCTTTTTTCGGTTAGTTACCATCTTTTTTTTCCTGACGGTGATTTTGCACTTACATTTATATGTAATGTCAGCGTTGTAGGATCTTCAGGTTGCTGAGTCTGCTTACCTTCTGCACAACTAGTTTCTCTCACTGTTACAGCCAACTGCCTTTTTACCAACTACTTTAACCAACTGCCCAAATCAACTGTCACTTTGAGGAGTGTGACACATGGCACCACCAGTAGCTAGCATTGTTTCAGTTGCCAGAAACCATAGGCTTGGTTTCTCTTGGAAATGCATGAGGGGATTCTGCCATATGCCCCCGCCCCAGCTATTTTCTGTCCAAGAGATGTGTTTGGCCTGCCCCTCCTGACAAGTGGTATAATTGGTACTAGTTGGCTCCAGTGATGGCTTGGTTAACTGTTGGTGTATAGATCAGTTTGCAAGCTGTACAGTACAAAAATTATACACACACGCAGCAAAAACTATATAAAAACACATATCTGCCTAAACATTTGATTCTGTCACACTAAATGGCCATATTGTTTAGCCAGCCACTATGTCAATGTACCCTAATTTTGTCGAGTCTAAATTTTCTCATGCAATTTTTAAAGGCCTCTCTTGACTGACACAATTAATGAAGCACCCGTGTGCATATTTGCAGGATTTGACCAAGCTTCCTGATTTAAGCACCTAACATACCACACAGGTGACTGGCTAAGCAATATATGGCCATATTTATACCTTAGGTGCTTTTAAATAGTATGTATTGGGTGTGCATTGATTTCATTAGCACATCAAAATATAAATGAATATGCATTTTTAGGGTGTGCTTCCCTTTCTGTGTTTGAGATACAGATCTTAGTAAGATGAGGTGTTTTCCACATCAAAGCAGGTTTGTTAATCTTTTGGGGAAAACAGATTTTTATTTGGCCCTTATTTATGTTTTTCTTGTATGAAATGTTTTGCAAATGAATATGAACCCAGTGACTCATCCCTAAAATATATTAATTGTGTGTGTGCATTAACCCATTCAACCCCCTTTGGCCCAAACTGGGAACAGTGCACCTACAGTACAGAAGACATGTCTATTTTTTTCCCCCCTTTCTATTTTAGAATAGGGTTGTTGGTTTGTTTTTTGTTTTTTTGTTTTTTTTAAATCTATTTTCACATAATTAGGTTTTTTATTTTTATGATTCGTAAAAGAAGGCCCTACTCCTGACTAAAATTATTTGTGAGTTCACTAGATGCTGAAAAGGGGAATCGTGGTTAAACACCCTGCCCCCTAGCCAAGCAAGTATGACTTTTGTTGACTATGTAATATTGACAATGCAGCCGTATAAATTTAGAGTATAACCTAGTTTTTGCCATTTCTAGGTGAGGTGGTTTCTAGCTTTAAGAATACAGTAAAAAATTCACTTCTGAATCCAGAACCAGAGCTCAGACCAGCGCTGTCCGCTTTACTTTCCCATACCTACTTTAGGTAAGTACAAATTTTATTTAAAAAAACATGTCAGAGGTGATTTCTCTTTCACAGGGATGTTGATTATCTGTAATTTTGTATATTTATTTTGTATGCCATTTATTAAAAGATAAAAATGATCAAAATTGTTTTAAGTCTATTGACATTAGACAGTTTATTCAAATCTACTAGTGGGTTAGACATTGATGTTCAAATATTGTAAATATCTTCCCTTTTAATAGGAATGATTTCTTGGAAGTTGTTAACTTCTTGGAAAGCTTAACTGTGAAAACCGAGGAAGAGAAGAATGAATTCTTCAAGTAAGCGCATAGCTCATTATTTCTCACCATCTCCCTTTTGAAGTGGTTAATGATAAAGGTTGTCAAATCAAATTGAGGATTATCTTTTTTTGTTTTGTTTTTAAGATTTCTTCTAGATAGAGTATCACATTTGCCAGAAGATCTAATTTCCTCACGACTAGTGCCTCTTCTACTTAATCAACTTGTGTTTGCTGAGCCCATGGCAGTAAAAAGTTTTCTGCCTTATCTTCTCAGACCTAAAAGAGGTAATTTTGTGATTTATAGCCATGCTCTAGCTGCAGTAGCACACTTAAAATTCTAACT